>NW_019385410.1:150894-182542 GCF_000671375.1 Centruroides sculpturatus
TTGATTGTATTAACTTGATTCTTTAGATATTGAAAATTAAATAAAGAACATTATGTTAATTTAAGCGTACAGAAACGTTGCTGTTGTTCCAGCAAAGATCTTATTTTAACTTTACCGAGTGCCTAGTAGGTAATTCGCAGATTACCTAGATAATCTGCAGATTACCTAGGTAATTTGAGAAATGAAATAATTTTCGCAGCTTTAACGGATCACCCTAGTTAATCTGCATATTAGCTAGGTAATGTACACATTAACGGATTTCGAGCTTTAGCGGTAACATAGACATACTTTCATTCGATAACTGTCAACTTTTACACCTGGGAGCTAAACATCTGCTAAGTTCTCAGGCTTAATAACGACGCTTTCTCAGCACCTTTCGACCTAGTATTTCCGTTTCAACAATCCAACATGAAAAACAGACAACAAAAAGTGAGGCAGTCGTCACCAGTTCCTCAATCGGACCACTCAAGTTTTCCCTGTGCTAAAATATTTGGATATTTCCTCGCCTTTTTATACCTCCTCGGCTAATAACTAGTTAACTAAGAACTGTGGAAATAAGAACTGTCGTCCAGAACTGTCTTCTTTTGTGTCTAACTGACTTGCAGAAAATCAAGATTTTATACAAGGTAATTATCGCCACGCGCAACTTATGTAAACTCTCTCTCTCGAGAACCGCGGAACTGTAACAGAAATCTTAAATCTAATTTAATGTCTAGACTATATCTATTGTAGCAAAGATTCCAAAAAACTAGCCTAGTTAAAATCGATATCTTTTATATCCTGTATGGCCTATAGTTATCAATTAAACCGTTGTTACGTTAAAGCGTCTTTGAGTAATTCACTTCCGGTGCGCTGTCTCTCTTTCTATCTCGACTCTGTTCGCTCCGTTACGCGACCGCTCACATGCCCGAACGAAACGGTTTCTGTGTCTAGCCGTGAAGACAGTGGTGTCAGTCCTGGCGAAACTTGTCATTGCGATCTTCACCGATGCGATGTCGACCCTTCGGTCACGTGGTGCCGAAGTGTAGGGAGGCCCTTCGGCATTGTCACAAATACAATTACTGTATTTAAAAATAAATTAATTTACTCAAAATCTTACGTAAAGTTACATATATATTGATATGATCTGGTTTCGCGGCGCTACAATCGACAAATGATGTAGTGATTTCCAGTTACAGAGTTTCATCTCTATGTATTACACTATACGGTATGTACTGTACAGTAAGTACAATGCTACGTTTTACTTTTTTAAAAAGCTGTTTCGAATAATCGAATTTCCACTGTATTTTTATTTCGCTATAACTCTGATTTTGTGGGATTTTAGAAAAGGAATGTTATTATTTATTGTACAAAAAATACAACTGGACGTAATTTTCTTACTGATAAAAATTAATTTTTTTTTGTTATTTTGAAACTTGTATTATGATAAAAACTATTAGAAAAATCTTCAAAATAGTTTTTTAAATTAAAAAAAAGACGAGTTTCAATTAATGCATTTTAAGTAAACAATATATTTTATATTTTAACAAGTAATTTAGAATCTTGTATTTAAAATTATTTATTTTTTTCAATTTTACATTAGGATTCCAACAACAATTATGAAAAAATACAATTTAGCAATTCTTAAACAATTTAGATGATTAAAGGTTTTTAATGATTTAAGATTAATTCAGCTAATTAATGATTCAAAGAGATTAAAAGCCAGTTAATTTCTTTCCTTTTAAAACTTTATTTACAGAGTGAATTATTTGAATAAGATTTACTCTGGTTAAGTTGATTGGAGAATAATGAATTCGATGGTATTTGCCTTGTTCAAATATGATTTAACAATTTAAATTTATAAATCTTTACACACTATTAGAATGCATTTATGCTAATCATTTATAATATAGATGTGGTATTTGAACGTTAATGTATTGCAGTAACCTAAATATTTCTGCTTGGAACGGACTGTGCATTAAACAGCGAGTCTTCGTTGCACAGTCCGTTCCAAACCAATTTTCATATTAACAATAACATTTATTAAGATACATAGAATAGATTCAGTCATTTATAGATCCATGAATAGATTATAAATTAAAATAGCATTACACAATGAGAATAACCATCGATTAGCGGTAGCAACACAGTAAAATATTTTTTAAAAAACTCTTTCCTCCCTGTGATAGCTAGATGGGCCTTTTTCTTTCAAGCCCATTATGGATTCGTCAGGCCCAATGGTATTTTAAAGATTCAGAAGGGTTACCGGACCTGAAACAAAGTAATCACTATCATTTCGGACCATGGGGAAAGAGTATTTTGTAGGAATAGTGTAACAATTACAATAGAAACAAAATTCTTTGCTGTAACGGCTACAGAAAGTATATAATTATCTAGATTGTACATAAAGTAATTCTTTATAACAGGAAAAATAGAATTTATATTAACACGTTTTAAATAAAATAAAATGTAAGTTTTGTTATCTAAACATCAGAAATTTAGATGATATACAAAAAGGCTTAGCTGGGATCAGTCTGTCTTTTGAAGTCCTGCATAAGAATAAAGAATTTTATCGCTTTAAGATATTTAAATATTGAATATTTAAATTTAAAAATTGAATATTAGACAATGTTATTTTCCAAATTAATTTCTTTAAGCGGTGAAATTATTCGATGTCGACTTTTCATTAACTTTCGGGTAGGATTTCTTTACGTAGCTTAGAATATTGACGGAGAAACAAGTTTTATAGAAAATTGCAAATTTTGTTTGTGTTTAATATACATATATACCTATACATATACTATACATATATACCTACTATATATACATATATAGTATATACCTACATTATCATATCTCGAATTTTATGAAAAATTTTAACACACAATTTTTAAATTTATAAATATGTTTCATCGTGATATTTAAGAGGTAATTTCGATAACACAACATCGAAGAAAATTCGTATGTAATGATTTTGTTTTTAAATTTTAATATTAATAGTAGAGGACTATATGACCGAGGTGGTTATAGCGTCAGCCTATCCTTTGGGGCACTTGAGATCAAATCCGGGAAAGCAATTTCCAGAAACTTTTCGTGGATTGTCCTGAATATGTCACGCTCCGTTCCTCATCACTTCGCATTCTCATTATGGGTTTAGCAGAACCCATGTCGGGCATAATTTAAAAGATCCTCTTAGTGCCCCAAGGCGGAAAAAGCCAAAAATAAAAAGCAATAAAGGTAAAATTACAAGATGTTTTAAAACTAAAATAATTATTACTTCTTTTGAAAAAGTTTCAAATAATTTAGCATTTTAAAAATTTTATGTAATAAATGAAAAGTTTTTCAAAGTATTCTACGAAAACTTTCTGTTTGTTCATTACTTATTTTTGACATTTTAATTCTAACAATTTTAATGCAAGTGTAACTTAAATTAAAGATGACAGATAGACATGAAAAAGCCGCATTAACGCATAAATATAACCTGTCATGGCCGGGCTTCTTCTTCCTAGAGCTCAATGCTCATTAGTAATATTTTTCTGTATCTGTATAATATCTGTAAAAAAAATTAGACCGGAGACCTCAAACTTCTAAAATTGATCCTGATTAAAATATAAGATGAAACAAATGAGAAAAATGAAATGGATAGTGTGACGTATATAATGTAAGAACGTTAGTTCGTTTTGGTTGTTATCAATCAAATTACGTATAATTACTATACGAATATAAATACGTTGTAAACTAATATTTTTAATCATTCTAACGTAATACAGTAAAAACTTGTTTAAGACGGAATGCGACTGTGTTAAAATTTTGTATAGGGAAAGTCTCTAACCAGTGTTGCCGTTCCTAGTACATTTGTACTTTTCTGGTACATTTTGCCCTTTCCAGTAAATTGAAAGTACATTTAGATTTTTAGTACATTTTCAGTACATTATAATATTTCAAGTACCATTTACAGTACAAATTAATATTTCACGCCTTAACGAAAAAATGAGAAAAAATTAGTTTAATAAAGTCTCACTAGTGTCACTGCTTGCTAATTTAAATTATCCAATCACAACATACAAATGGTGTGTGTCCGTCGACGTCAGCAACATAGATAGTTGCACGTGTAAACGGTCTTGACTCAGTGGTCTTCTTTCACACGTTCAGTTGTCTGCACATTCTCATCAGGACCTTGACAAAATTTTTCATGCCACGTGGTCCAAACAATTCAACTCCGTCAAACAAAAATAATGGACAGGTAAGGAAATCAATGATTTTAAACTTTTGTCGTCAATAATATCAAAATATCCGTTAAGTCAGAAACAAATTATTACAGAAAATAGTTTTGAAATTGTACGAGTATAAATAATATAAATACTTTTATATTATTTTCTACCACTATAATTTAATTCTTAAATTATGAACTTCAATTTTAGTAATCGTAGTAAAAGAAATAAGGGTTAATGTTACGTATGGTTCCAAAATGGCCGCGCTTCCGACTGTTCCAAGGTCTATATAAGAAGGTCAGGACACGCGTGATCTACTTCTTGAGCTGCCATTTTGGGGTTTTTTGAGTTGCATGTTTTAAGCAAACTTGTACGAGCAGTCAGTTTTATATGACATTAATTAAACTAAAATTGCATAAATCCTGTAATTTCCAGTCAAAAATATAATAATAATTTCGGATGATTATGCAACCCCAATTTTATGTAACGTTTTCATCAAATAGTTTAAAAGAAACAAGCATCCTTATCTTTTGCTGTCATGATTGAAATTAATTAAATAGGTACTAAAACTGATGCAATTACGTATATACCACTTCGTAAAGTGATGCAATAACATCAAAAAAATTTAAAGTATAATAAAGAATAAAATAATATAATATAACAAATTTATAATTATTTTTTTAAAGCACGATTGGTTATAAAATTAAGATGAAATTCAATAGTATTATTAATAAATGTTGTCAATGTAATGCTCATTTTATAATAAGTAATAGATGTGTAGATATATTTTTAATTTTAAATAGCTTTCAAAATATTCCAAAAATAAGATTTAAAATTAAATTATTTGACAATAAACTATATATATAGGCTATATATATATATAAATTACGTGCCTATATATATAGGCACGTAAACAAAGTATTCATAGAACTAGTACATTTTGAAAGAAAATAGTACATTTTTTGAAGGCGCTTCAGTACGTTTTGAAATTTTATTGCGGCAACACTGTCTCTAACTCTGGTAATTCTTCATTTTTAATACCAAAAGTTCCTATTGTCTATTCCTAGTATTATTATGTTTTTACTTATCTGTTTTTCTATATCAGCGATTCTCAATTTTTTTTTGGACTTGTGTACCCCTTGGCAGCCAGCCCATTTTTGCTAGGTTTTATTTCGCACGTTCGTAAAATAGTGACGTTTAGGTCAATTATACTGCGCTGTAAAATTACAAGTAAAAAAAAGTTTTGTTTAAATCGAAAAGCATTCAATATAATAATTATATTTTTATTTAAAATTAAGCATCGAGTGCCGTACATCGCTAAAGGTCTCAACGCAAAATCTGAATACATACATTCGCCATTACTAATTTTTTTTCACGTACCCCTAAATCACCAAGTACTGTGCTGTACGTACCACCGGTTGGGAATCGCTGTTCTATATAAAGCAATAAAACTGCATATATTATTTTTATTCGCATTTTATATGTAAATTTTCATTTTTGGGCTGCAATTTGAAAAAATTCTAGTCCTATAAATTTTCACTGTTGTCCGCTCGTCCCACAAATTTTATTAAAAAACAAAAGAAGCCAAATTATATTACAAATAGCATTATTTTATTTTACTGATAGTTAATTCTAAATTTATATTTTATTTCGATTTGATATTCTTTACATTATTAACATTTTTAAAATCTCTTTTCCCTTTGTGATTACTAAAAAGGGCCTTTTTTTTCCAAATCTATCATAGGTTCTATCGCACCCACAATGGGAACGGCCGAGCGATGACGAATGGGGTCTCGACATATCCAAAACGAACCACCCACGGAAACTTCCTGGAGTTCTCCACATTAGATTTGACCACGGATTTCCAGAGCGGCAGGTTGACTCCTTAATGGCCTCGCCCACCGGCTGGCGATATATTAATAAAAGATGATAATTAATTACTTTGTGTTTTTGCAAATATTTTGTAGCATTTGCCGCAGGTTTGCGCAACTTTAAGATAAGTGGACATACAAAACAACGCCTTTTAAATGTTTTGTTTAGATGCGTTGTGACAAGCTCAAAGAAACTTCCTCTTTGAGTCTAAATCCACTACACATCGTAGCCTAAAGGCCATTTTTCCGCAGTTAAATATTATGCTTTTTATTTTCTATATGAGGGCCGATAAACTCACATTCTAGTTTTTTCAAAGAAAAAAGAAAAAAAAAAACAAATTTGCATGACTCTTAAATGAATAACAAGGGTCTTTTTGTCCCGTCTAAGAGGTAACCAGACAAATTATGGCTTACATCTTTTAACTAAGACCAGATTATGTTCAAAACATTTTTTATATACATAAAAACAAATGAATATACATTAAAATAAAACATGCAAAGCGGCACTAGAAACAACTTTTACACTGCATTATTAAGATATCAACATACTGTTATGAGGAATTTGAGATCGAATCCAGGCAAATTTTTGTAGGCAGTGAATTGGCCCTGCTACGTCGTGCCTGTTTCTCATCACTCGGCCACTCCCATTGTGGGCACCCAAATGAATATGCAAGAAAGGATCGCTTAGTTCTCACAGGGCGGAAAGAAGAAGAAGAATGATTATTAGATTTCATGCTAAATATTACAAGTTATTTAGCAAAAAAAAAAAATTTGCACCAATTTCACGCTGATGTACTCTAAATTTCAGTGTGAAATTTGAAGATTCAGTTAATTTTCCGTCATGCATTCTCAATCATTTTTTATTCATAAATTAAAAAAATATTATATATTTAAAATATATAAAAATTAAATTAATTCATAAATGAAATAAAATTATATGATTTATTAATTATGAAATATTTAAACTTAAATTAGGAATATTTTTAAAAATTTGTATGGACTGGCAACATTTATTAACAAATAAGATGGCGCTGCCCAGGAGTCAATACTTGAAAATAAATAAGTATATTATTATTCGATTTCTAACTACGACAATTCCGAGTTATGATTCGAATCAGATTAGTAAACAGGGGAGAATTATGCAAAAGCTTCTGTCTAGAGGAAATCAAAGGCATGTTAATGTCTTTTAATTTAAACAGACAACTCAACCTGTCTTTAGCAGTAAAGCCATGTGCACATTAATTTATTTTTGCAATAGATTCTTTTTCATATGTAAATTTACTATAAAAATTAATATAATGCTCAAATTATAACAGTGTTTATAAATATTACAATGCAAATATCTGCTTATATTAATATTTAATAGTATGAAAAAAAATGTTTCTTAAAATATATTCCTATAATAAATTAAAACAGCTGAGATTTTTTTAAATTTTGCCTTTTTAAGTGATTAATGTATTTGGTATGTGTTAAAGGAAAATGTTTTGAGTCTGATTGCATAATTTATATTTTATTTATAATTGGTAATAATTAAAACGTTAAATTGTAATAGTAAACTTGCACATATCTTCTAAATTATTATTATTTCTCTTAAAATTATACCAATATTTTTGTTTATTTTAGGAAAGGAACATTTTCACCAGCAATGGTAAGCAATTATACTGAAAATTTAATTTTATAATAAATTATTAATAATTATAAAATAAATTCTTTACTTGCTGTGCAGTACGCGACCTCCACATGGCAAGCGGAGGTTGTGGATTCGAGCCCCATCCTGGGCCTATTCTTTATTATTTGTTTTATAATTAATTGTTTATTGAGGTTATAAAATGAACAAAATATATTTTTAATAGATTTTCAATCACAAAACGTTATAAAAAAATTCAATTTGGAAATATTTATTATTTATTTTAAAAACTAGTATATTTCATGAAATTAATATGCATCCACTAGCCATCAGATTGAACATTATTGATTATATTTTAAATTAATAATTACGAGTTGTAAGCTTCTTACCTCTAATGAATAACATAATTATCTCAAACAACCAATTGGTGGAGATATAGCCAACAATAGTGAATATAATGAAACCTTGGTTTTCGTCGATAATCCATCCAAAACAATCGGCAAAATCCGAAACCGACAAAAACTGAGGCAATTATTTCCATATAAATCAATGTAAATCGAATTAATTTGTTCTAGACACTCCAAAATACATACCAAAAACACATTTTATAGATAACAAATATTGTGTTTAACACTAAAAATAATAAGAATTAACATAAAATGAATATAAAAAACTAATGTAAAGAATAAATGAACATTTAACATGGCATTCGAAGGGCTGTTGGCTCTGGAAACTTTCTTTGATTCCATGATGGACCTAAAAGTTTCAAAAGGAAAGCAATGGAATTGTTTGGTTAGATGTGCAGGATAATGCTCACATGATGAGAAACAGCACCATACTGAGCAGAAAATGT
The DNA here is from genome assembly GCF_000671375.1 of Centruroides sculpturatus. Classification (NCBI taxonomy): domain Eukaryota; kingdom Metazoa; phylum Arthropoda; class Arachnida; order Scorpiones; family Buthidae; genus Centruroides; species Centruroides sculpturatus. Next base: position 159,436 of record NW_019385410.1, read on the forward strand.
GTGGGTTGCCCTATGTTTTCACAAAATTAGCAAGAGATCATGTGCATGCCAACAAAATGAACTGAGGCAACTGATGAAAACCAAGACAAATTTTTCATGAAAACATCAATGAAAACTGAAACCAAAACTGAAGTCAATGAAAACTGAGGTATTACTGTAATAATAATGACATTTTAAAAAAGAAGTATATAGTGTATATGTTTAATTGCAGTTGTAACCTTAATCATACATATATTGGTGAAACTGACTGTACCCTTGAACATGTAAGAGCAATTAAATATAATTGTTAGTTCAGAATAGTTAGGCACTGCAATTTCAAAATGTATGAAATCATAAAAGAGACAATTATAATATTAAAAATAGAAACAAAACCTATTGAAAGACAGTATTATGAACATTTTAAAATTATGAATGTTTACAAAAGTTATGGAATTAATGACAGTTTAGGAAGAAAAGTGTGTGAATCTTGCTATCAATTCTCACCAAAGGGAGTTGTTAACTAATACTATAGACCCATTTAGTATACATAATCTACATAATACACATAATATGCATAATCTACTGACAGTTCACATAGACAATTCATCTATTGTTGAATTGTTCTATGTGAACTGTCAGTAGATTATATAAAAGAATTTGTAGCCAGATGGCTATACACAGTTATCAATGTATGTCCAAGTAACCTTTAGAAATTAAGTTAAAATATTGAAGGGTTTGTTTTATCTTTTGTAATTTTTTATGTATTAAGTTAAAATTGAATGCTAAGTATAAGTTTTTGCAATTGTTGTAGATATAGGTATTTGTGTAATATTGGCTGAAGAGAGTCTAGTGACGATTGAAATGCATCCCACAAATAAAATTAGTCTTTTATTGATGTGATCTCAATTTTCTAATGCCCCAATACAGTTCGATTAGCCTTGTATATCTCCACTAATTGCTAGTTTGAGATAATTATGTAATAATTAGGATAATTTGTCAAAAAATTGAACACATTACCACTTTTAGGTAGATATGATTAAATAATTTAGATTAATCAATTAAGAATGCTATAAGAAATTGTACAGATAGCTAAAAAATCAATATGTAAATACTATCTCCCATAACTAAAATTCTTACACATTTCAATATATTTTCATGATTAACTTTCCAATTTGAATTTTGTTAACTTATAGTACATAATCATTATAGTTATTTATTTTCATGTCAGAATGGAATATATCAATGGTTCCCAATTAGTGGTACGCGTACCCCCAGGGGTACGCAAAATTACATGAAGGGCATACACATGGCAATCTAAAATTGGTCGATTTAAAATTTAAATACATGAGATGAAGCAATCAAAAAAATAATGGGTAGACCATCAAAAATTAGGCATTTTACAACACGATGTTGAATGCACAAATTTGTTTATTTATAACTAAAAATATTCTTGAAATTTCGTTAAAAAAATGCATTTTTGACAATACCTAAATGAAATTCTTATGCAAGAAACAAAAATTGTACAATTAACACAAATTGTGTTAATTGTACAATTATCGTTATTATCATGACAGTGAAGTGGCAATTAAATATTTACTATCATTTTGCACAACATACCTCTGCGAGAGCGGATTTTCGGCCATGACAAACACGAAAACTAAACATCATCACCGACTTCAACTCGAAGATGACTCGAGACTGAAGCTGACCAAAAAGCAACCAGATTTTACAAAGTTGTGCAAAGAAAATTGTGCACATTTGTCACATTAAAATTAAATAACCTTATGTTATTTTCATTATTATTAGAATTGTATTTTAAAGGTAATAAATGTAAAAAAACTTATTCTATTAAACTCTTCTAACTATCTGTCTACCCACAGCTGAATTTTCTCGTGGGAGTAAGATATTTTCTTGCAGTAAAATGTAGCCTATGTCCATCTCCAATATGTAAGCTATCTCTGTGCCAAATTTTATTAAAACCTGTTCAGCGGTTTAGACATGAAAAGGTAACAGACAGATAGACAGAATTACCTTCAAATTTATAATATTAGTATGGATTAATATGAATTTCTGCTATAAGGGGTATACGAGTTTGAGCTCTTTCTTGAAGTGGTATGTAGGAAAAACTAATTGGGAACCACTGGAATATATCATTTGCAAAATGGGCATTCTAATGTTTCTATAATTTGTGGAATATAAAATTTGAGATTTGATTTTATCAATGCTTTTTCTAGAAAGTACTGAAATGAAACTTTGATTCAGACATCACATTTTGGTAATTTACATGCAAAATCAATTGTATTATTGAGGAAAATTATATTAGATTGCAGAATAAATATAAAATTTATTGTTATTAGTTAAAATGTTTTTATTTCCAGACCAATAAACCAGTGAATGGCCTTATAAACACTAAAAGAATAGCAGCTTTAAATAATCTATTTATAGAACACATTACAGATGTTATGTCTACTGGAGAAATTGGTTCAAATTTAAGAGGTTATGATATTGAAATAACTTATGTAAGTATTAAACTATATTTAAATTATTTTTTCTTTATTTATTTATAATGAGCAATTACTAAATTACTACATACTACAAAAATATGTAATAAAAACATAAAACAAGAGATTGCTAATTTAAATCTCTCACTCTATATATATATATATATATAAATGAGTGTGTTTGTTTGCTATCCACTCTTAAGTTGTTTGATCAATTGCTACGAAACTCTACAGTTATGTAAAACATACTTCTAACTTAAATAATGTTGTACATACAATAATGATATAGTGGGAAGTAGACACTCTATATCATTACTTCAACAATAGCACATGGTACTCACCTGTATGGAGTCAAAAGTGTTACACTGTGAAAACTATATAAATATTTAATTTTCCACATGTAACAACTGATTTCTTTCTGAATGATACTTTTGTAATTCTAATAAGTGCCTACCAGTAGATGAGAGAATAAAACTACCAAATACTAATGGTTGTGGGTTCAAGCATCACCAACAGGTTGACCAGGTGGACTTTTCTGGGTTTTCTTCATGTTAGTAATACCTAAATAGGGACCAGTTTTCCATAAAAGCCCTCCTGGGAGGCATCCTCTTCAGTAGATTGCCCATTTGTTGCATTGCCGTAACCAAATAAACAAAACTAATTCTAATAATTTTTCTATAAACTTGCTATTTATGAGGACATACTTCCTAGGTAGCTTATAGGCTCTCTGAAAATGTTCTTAAAATGGATTTTACCACAAAAACTTTTGAAATTTACAATTAATAATGCCTGGTGTAATAATTACTGTGATGTATTTTATAAACCTGCCACTTGAAAATACGTTTAATATTTTATCATCACTTAAAAGCAATTATTCTCTACAGCACTTAAAAACAATTTAAACAAGTCTTATGTGAAGTCTTTTAGGACATTAAGGTTAGCAACTTCAATCACTTGTGGGGCTTTCATAATCTATCCAATATGGATCACTTTTCAAAATACAGGTATCCCTTGTATAACATGGCAGTTATGTTCCAAAAAAGCATCATGTTATGCAAATCCGTGCTATACGAAATAAAGGACTAATGCAAAACTTAGAGTTACATTCCAGAAGTTAACAAAAGTATACTATTCTTTTTAATTACTAAGAGAAATGTTCATTAAAGTAGTCAATAATTTATTTTTAATCAATAATTAACTTTTTTACAATCACAATTAAAAGTGCTATATTACATGATAATATTAATTTTAGTTAAACAAGAGGATTTTCTTTTTACAAATTATTGTCATCTTTTTAGCATTTTTGTTAATCTTGATCAGAAATATCAGCAACATCTTCATTTTTTTTAAGTTTTATCATAAAAATCTTTTATGTATGACAAAATAAAAAGTAAAAATATGTTATTAAATTAATTAATCAAAAATTTGTTTAGTGGTTTACATTAGTTCAATCAAGGACTGAGCAATTTATTTTTCAAAATTTGTGTAAAAATACCAAATTGTTCAAGTTGGGAATAGTTCAAGTACAGAGATATTGCTGTATTTTGTTCATCATTTTTATGAATGATTACTTGCCTATGGTTTAAAAAAGTTTAATAACTCTTATCTAAAATGTTTAAATAAATTTTACTAAATATGAAAATTAATGTATAAAAACAAAAGTCAGTGACAGTCTTTAGGGGCTAAAGTCTGAAAGCAACAACAATGATACCTGGTTGGTAGGAAAGCTAGGATAAGGAGGAAACAAATTGCACTATCAGTTTTCATTAAAGTAAACCTGATGAAAGGCCCAAAATCAATTGAAAATTTCAATATTCTAAAATCCATAGGCAAATTTGAGACAGCATGCATACTTATTTGAATAAAATAAATATCAAATAATGGAGTTTACTTTTAAAAGTTGTGAAATTTTTTAGAAGATTTCTCAAATTTTGAACCATATTAGAGTTAACTGGAAACTGTGTTTTATGGGGATATCCCGAGTTTTCAAATTGTGTTGTAGAAATGTTGTGTTGTGTGAAGGATACCTGTATTAATAGTAGACCAGTATTAATTAGAAGTCATTGACCATCTTCTGTTTCAAGAGGAAGTCAATGACTACTTTTGTTGAATTAACTTCAACCCCTTCCACAACACTCCCTTCTATCTGTAAAAAAATGGTATGGTGGCATTCAAATAGGAAAATTACATAATACAAAGTTACCAGTAGGCAAAAAATATGTTTTAAGGTGTTTTTGAGGGTGCTGAGTTTAAATATTTGGTCTATTTTTTGTGAAATTTGATTTATTGACAAATTATCATTTGATATTTGGCTGTGATGATACAGGATATTAGAGCTAACATTAGAAATAATATGTTATTTTAAAAAATTTAAGATGGTGTCTACTTGACTACTGAAATTGTGACAGTACATCCAAGTATTGTGATAAATATGATAATGGTAGGCTAAAATAACCAAACTCTTTATATGGTTTTTGTTTTAATGTTTGTTGTTCTTATTTTTTTTGCTTGTGCAATGCTTATCTTGTAATTATTAAATATATTATTATTTAAATTACCAAATATTATTTAAACATTAATTATTGCAATATTTTTTCCACTAAGAGATGACTTGTATGTAGCAAAAATGATCAACAACTTTTACATTTTGAAAATGTTGGAAACATTTGGAACATCAAATAAATACATTCAGATTATAAAATTAATTGAAATACTTAAAATTTGTCAAAATATATATTAAATTTACACTATTTGAATACTGGAACTTGTAACTAAAGAAACATTAACGTTTTAGACCTAATATGATAGGCCATCTTCAGATGCAAGTATTCTTGAACGTATTTAACTTAATATTTAAACATCAGAACGATCAAATACTTTTACGTTTAAATCAAAATACTGGATAAAATAACAAATAAATAATAAAATAAAACAAATATACTAAACGAACTAATAAAATAACAATGTAAATAATGTATTAAAATAAAAAATAACATATGTAAAATAAAAATAAAATAAAATAAATACACAAAAAAAAATGCCACTAAGTGTAAGAGCAGGTGCAGGCTAAGAATTTTTGCATTTTAGTTTTTATTTTATGTAGAACTTCCATGAGGAAGCTAGTCCCCCTGCATCCCTGGCATTAATACAACCATCTTTTAATTTACTTTTATATATTTCAATTTTTTCTTCATGCATTGCCAATGATGGAGAACTCATAGCCTGAGGATAGTTACTTCATTCCATTTAACCACAGAGTCCTCTGCTTGTGCCATACAGGATAATACTGTGTTTCAGTGCCCTTTGTTAATATTGTATCATGAAGAAAAAATTGAAATCAACCAGGTGTCATTGTTGCTTTCAGACTTTAGTTCTTAAGACTGTCACTGTGTTTTCTTTTTATAGATTAATCTTCATATTTAGTAAAGTTTATTTAAACATTTTTAGGTAAGTGTTATTAAACTTTTTTTTAATTGTAGTTAAGCAATCATCTGTAAAATGACAAAATATGGTGGTATCTTGGTACTCAAACAATTCGGTATTGAAACAAAATTCTGAAAAAAATCGCTTGGTACTCAACTGAACAAACACAACCCGCTAGAACAAATTTTCGATTAATAACATATTTTTATTTTGTCATCCATAAAAATTTTTTATGATAGAAATAAAAATATGAAAATGTTTCTGATACTTCTAATCAAGATTAACAAAAAAAGCTGAGATGATGATGATGATACTTTGTAAAAAGAAAATGCCCTTGTTTAACTAAAATTAAGTAATATTAATGTGTCACACAATACTTTTAATTGTGATTGTTAATTGTTGATTATAAATAAATTATCGATTGCTTTAATAAATATATTTCTCTTAGTAACAAAAAAGAATAGTATACTCTTGCTAACTTTTGGAATGTAACCTTATGTTGTTTTGTATTAGTCCTTTATTTCGTATAGCACGGATTTCACTTCTTTGGAATGTAACTACCATGTTATACAAGGGATACCTGTAATAACATGTCTAGTTACAATAAATAAATAAAATATAATAAAAATATAATTACATATTTTTCTTATATTTTAAATTCATTCTCAGTCTATCCAAACAATCCCAACCAATTTCTTCAAATAACACTAAAATAATGCAAACTTGTTTTTAATATCAATGTGTGACTTTAGTATGATATTAAATATTATAAACTTCAATTATCTTACTAGCAAACACTTAATGAATTTTGTTTGTTTTATATCTCTACTAGAAATTGTGTAAGAATGCTATTTTTTTTTTTAATTATGCCATATTGAACATCATGATGATACTATATTTTATATTAAAATGCTGTTGCATAAAAGCAGAGTAACAATGAAAATAAACAAAGGAGGTAGTGAACTTACTGTAATAAACTATGAAAAATTAGCTTGTACGAAAGCACTGAAAGTTTGTGATAAAAAAAATAACTAAGCTACACAACTGTGATAGAGAGAGCCCTACTGAAACAAACAAGAGATACTGTAAATAGAATCACTACTACTTACTTTTACTAGTGTGACTTTCAAATTTTTCTAAAATACTGTATTCTTTGAATAAATCCATCATATTGGGATTATTTGATTTGAATATTGCAATGGATACTGATAAAACACGATTCATTATAGTGGGAATTCAGATACCATAGTATGGCCAAATTTCAATGGTTTTTTTAATTGTACATTAGTTCTGTGTTGATGTATTGATACATATACACAGGAGCATTCAAAAATTTCTTGGAAAATGTAAATAAAAAGACAACAAATTGAATTTAGCACTTTATTTTTTAACATATGTTCCTTATAACTTAAAACATTTTTCTGTACAGTCACCATCCTTCTAAGCCTTTCCAGTGCTCTTTGATTATTGTCACTGCACTACAAAACATTTAACATCTATTGAATGCCAGCAAATGATAAATATTTATACATAAATATATGAACTTCCTTCATATATTTATGTATAAATATTTACCATATTTTTTGCTTTATAAGATGTTGTATTGTACAGTACATGTTACATTTTACATGTTGATTTTTTGGGAAAAATATTCTTCATAGTATAAGTTACATTCAGCTTATAGGATACATCCTAATTACAAATTGCATCTTAAAAGATGAAAAATATGATAATTTTATCAATTGTTTACAAATTAAACTTTTAAAGCATTACTAATAATTTATAAATGTAGAGTAATATTAAATAATCTAACTAAATATTTAATTATTTATAACTTAGGTTAAAGTTTCTTCTGACTTTTCGACAGCAAATGTGTATTGGACATTGCCATCTTCTAACTTTAATTATATTGATAAGGTGGCAGAATTATTAGAAATAAATGCTAAAAGAATTAGGTAACTTAGTAATATTAAAGTTATTTATTATCTAAATTGATAATTTGTGTTATAAATTTAATATATTTGATTAATATTAAATTTTTATAGAGCAGAAATCTGTCGAATGAATCTTCTAGGGATAGTCCCACACATACAGTTTGTTAAAGATAACAATGCAACTAAAATTGCAGAACTGGAAAGACTTTTATCAATTGCAGATTTTGGTCCTGATTATGTTCCAGTAAACAGCAGTAAATTATTGATTGAGAAACAAAATCTTCAATATAAAATTCACGAAGATGTAAGTTATTTTGCAGTTAAATTGATGATTTGTTTTATTTCTAATTAATGTGACCTATTGATTGTAATTGTTGACCTGTCCAAATAGCAACATTATGAAATTTGATATAAGACATGCATTGGAATATAAATTAAATTAATTCGTTCATAATAGTAAAAAATAGTACAGTAAGAAAATACAGTACTATTATTTAATATTCTGATTAGTATATTTTATATTTAAACAATATATAGATTTACTGAAGAACCATTATATATCTTTCTAATTTTTCAGTATATATCTATATTGCATTAAAATTAGAATTTTTTTATTTTATACAAAAATTTAGATTTCATAATAATTTGATTCCTTTGTACATATGTAGTAATTTTAACATTTTAGATACATTATTCTGATTTACTTAATGTTTTAAACAATTGGAACAATGAATCTGCTATGAATACTCTAAATTTAAAATTACTAATTACAAAAAACCACAAAAAAATAAAAAAAACCAGCAGAAAAAAGGGGGTGGTACTAACATTTTCGCCCATGTTGAATAGTATAACAGATCCTGCAGGTGTTGAAACAACAGAGAATTGCCATACATGTGTGAGAGGGGAGGTAATGTAAGAAGGGGAGAGGAAAGTAAGTTTACAGTTTGAAAAATGACTTCCACATGGTGGGGAGAAAACATCACAAAAGTTATTGGTAGTATTTTATGGGTGGTCTTATAAATTTCAGTTTGTTCTAGATGTCTGAGAAATTGTTGCCTGGTGGAGCTGTGTATGAGGTGTGCATGGTCGAAATCCACATCTATCTTGGAGTCAGAGGCAAAGATAGCTAAGATAGTGTTGGCCGATTCTTTTAGGATGGAATTCCAATGTTCTTTGAGGAGGGTGTTTAAAGGGCATGCTTTAGCACTTACATATTCCAAATTGCAGTTGGTTCTGTGATGCTCATTCAACATGGGTGAAAATGTTAGCACTATCCTTTTTTTTTCTGCTGGTTTTTTTGGTTTTGTATCAAGTTTACCAAGTTTTGAGTAGTTGTGTTTTACTAATTATTATTAAAATTTCTTTCCTCATTTTCTTGCATATTAATTAATTTAAAGTGAATTACAGTATATTTAAATAAAACAGTTATTGGTAATTAAAATTACTCATTATTTTATGATTTAATTAAATAATTTTACAAAATTAAATGTAGATATTAAAAAATCATTTTAATAGAAAAAATTATTTGTATTACTAAATTATTAATTTTGTCCTTATTTCTCTTCATATTAGCAAGTTTCTACTAACTTTTGTTAAATTATTTTATTCAAATGCTATATTTACTTGTCTTTGGAATATTTTATTTAATTTTAAATGATATGAATACATTTTTTTTTTTTTTGCAATATTTCATTATTTTTATGAATATTTGACAGTAAAAAATCAATTTAATAACAATTTATAAGTGGTTATTATTTAATTAATGAGCTTTTTCTATAAAGAAGTACAGTTAAGTCTCCATGTTCACAGAATATGTGAACATGTTGTAAATTTGTAAAGTTTAGCATGCTAAAACTTTGGTTACTGCTTACTGGATTCAGTCTAAGTGATAATGAAGCACATGCAGCTTCATCTGTGATGTGAAGCACACAAAAAAAATCATCCTACCTAGTATCATCTTGGTAGGTAGGACAACTTTTTTGTGTGTTGTTTACATCTGATGAATATCTCAATGTATGTCTTATTCTTAAATATATAATAAAATTTTGATACAGTATTTTTGGAAATATGTGTCTAAAATGTTATTCATTATTGTGAAACACAAACTATTTAAACACAGTTAGGCCAGGCACATACGCATGTAAAGTTGTGTGGCAGAAAACTGAATCAGAAATCAGCTTTCAGTTCAGTTTCTGTTTTACACTTTTACGCTAGAACACACATATGATAAATTCTGGACGAATAGGAAATGCCACTGCCACTAACAGTGCTACATTTTATTAATTTTTTTCTCTCATATATCTATCCCTTTGTACTATATTTTATTTTTTTCTGCTTCCTCTGCTATAATATAGAAAATTTAAATTAATAGACTTGTATTTTGAATTCAAATAAAGAACGTTTGATCTAAATACTAGGCCTGTATATCAATTCTACTAGACCTACCTGTTACTTGAAATTTAGCACCTATTGCCATCCATAAACATTGTTTAAATACAGTGTCTTTATATATGACACTGCTGTGGTCGAACAGATCCAATAAACTCCTCTATTTCATTTATTTCATTTTTTTGAGACCGTCACAATTGTAGGGTTAACCCTCATTGCCGCTATTGTCAGAATAAAAATGTGTCTACTTTGACGTCACAGAAAAGACTTCTCTTTATTGGAGGAATTTTGGCATAAAAATTTTTCAGCATAAGAAGTAGAGACACGCTCTACTCTATTTTCAGTTCTGTTTCAGCCAAAATTTCAGAAAAATTTTTACGTTTTCTATTTTATGCTAGATTTTAAATTGAATTTTATGCACGCGTGTTCCTGGCCTTAAGCAATTTTCTGCAAATTTTAAACAGCTATAGAAACCTGATGGTAATATGAGCTGTGTGTAATATCTTTGACTGCAATCATTCATGCATGCCTGACATTCCAAAAGCTATAAACATTTACATTGAAAATTGTGAGTATCTGTGAGCACTTTTATGAGATAATGAGATTTCAGTTATAAGACACTTCCCATGGCATTTGCTGCCTATCAGACCACAACTGTCATTTACATATCAACCTTCAATATAACAATCACTTACGTATCTATCTTAGACATTGCTGTAGAATGAGTTTTGCAGTAATCAGACAATTCTATCTGGATACATAACTTTTTTATCAATGAATGTATATTCCATGAGAAATGGAGAACATTACTATAGCATTTCATAAGATTGAATTAATCATTTGCAGTATACTAGATTTTTCTGATAAATTTAACTATTTCTGATGGCATTACATAGATGTTTCATACATTTATAAATAAATTTACTTGAAATATTATAATAACCAACAATTTTTTTTGTCATTTGCCTGAAACAAAAAATATCTTGTACATTAAAATAATTATTACATGAACATATATTTTATTTCAGGATCAACAAGACCAAATTATGAATAGTTTATCCAATGAAAAAGAATCAACTCAAAGTAAACATTTTTATGATTTTCCTTTGGATATGCAAATGGATATTTTTGGATTAGATCATAAAAGAATAATGAAAAACTTGATGCAAAAATTGAAAAAGGGCAAAGATTGTAATACAACAATAAATGATGAGTGCAACATCAATACAGATAATACTGAAGTCACATATGAATGTAATAAATCTACAAATATAGATGACTTTATAAAAATTAAAAAGAAGCTTTTAATCAAAAATCAAAAATCCGTATTTAATGATGACAGTGAAACATTAAAGGTAGATGTAAATGACATTGAGGCACAAAATCATAATTATGGTAATGATGATGACATTGATGCAGGTGATGATGATAATGAAATGATGCTTAAAGACTCTGCACTTTTATATGACACATCAATAGGAGAAAATTATGATGATGATACAACAAATGATAGGCATTATTTTCCGAAAACTGAATTTCCTGACAATACATAAATGAATTTAATTTGATTAATTTTATTGAATAAAAACTGTTAATTTCATAAAAGAATTTTGTAAATATTTTTCCAATCAAGACATGATTTATCAGTACTGAAATGTTTAAGTAAACAAGAAAAAGGTTTGTTGAAAAGTCTGTATTTTTATTAATTAGATATAAAAATTGTATTAAATTGTACAGTTGTGTTAAATTAATAACAATAATGTAAAATAAAAATTGAATTTTTATTCCGTTAGTATGTAAATTTTATAAGGTGAAATAAATGACAAGTAATGACATGTGAGCTGCTTTTTTGTTTTTATACCTATAACAGATCAAATGTATTTTTCTTATTTTACACATAAACAACAAACAGCTTTAACTAAAATATATTGGCTTTTTGTCTGTAGATCAAGCCAGTTCAATTGTCAATCATTTAAATTGTATGGACTCAATTATTTTTTATATCGTTCCATTAATTAAAATAGTATTTAAAATATATCAATAAATAAATTATTTATGAGATAACGATTATGATTTGTTACATGCATTTTTTAAATTTTCTTATGCAAAATAGAGCCAGATTGCCACTATGCAGGTGAGGCAATGTATCGAACCCTCGAAATCTCTGCAATATAAATGTAAGTAAAACGAGCAATTATTTATTGTGACATCGTCACAATGCCAGGCTGAAAATTTTAATCATATTCTTAATTTATTTAATTTAAACGTATGTTTTCCATCTCAAATTAGTAGTGTATTGTCCCTGTACATCATACTTTTCCTCATAGCAAAAGAGTCAAGCTGGTCATCTATGTAACTCCATGCAGGGGAAAATATTTTGAATTGAAATCACGTCACTTCCTGTCCAGAGCAGAAGTTCGTATATAGTTAGTCGAGACCTCCTGCCCTAAGCTTTCCATATCTGGTCTCCAGTTTTATTTTTGATGTTCTAATATTCATTCAGAATTTGTAATTTTGTTAGGTTATATTTGTATTTTTTGTTTAAATATAGTGATTCTGTAAATTACATTTTGAATCTTTGTATTCCTAAATTCCTTGTGAAATACTTAGAATACCTAAACTTGAATTATAGTGTACTTGGAATTTACAATAGTTAAAATGCTAATTTGAAGATACTGTATATCTGAAAATTCTCATTGGGCCGGTCTTGATTAATCCGGATTTTCCATGCTTTAACATACATTTAAATAAAACTTTTATTTTTATTTTTTAAATCTCTGAAAGATTCCGATTTATTTTGTTTATATTAGTTTTAAAGATTCATAACTCTGATATTTCTGACCCACTAATGATAACAAAATTCCTATATGAAAATATGACGTTATTCTTTTTAATATTCAGAAGCGAATGGGAGCGGATTATCATTATTAACATGTATAAATTGTTGAATAGACGTGAATAGTAAGTAAAATATACTGTATATAGTCGAAATTCCAATAACGGACCCTGTAAACTGCGACCATTTTTTTCAGGAGCATTTCTTTTGGAAAATGCGTACAAAATAACCTCCAAATAACGGTCATTTTTTATGTTTCGCACTGGTGGTTCTTTAGGGGTTTGATTCTATATATAATTGAAAAATTGATTTATTTATATATATATATAAATTATAATTACAATTAAATAAATTTCTCCCTCAATTGTGTATTCGAATTAATTATTTAAATTAACTTTTAACGATTTATTCACAAATTAAAAAAGACAACAAAACGAATGATGTGAATTTTTAATTTTCGTGATCAGATTCAATCTGAAATATAAATATCCAAATTTATTATATGAAAACAATATTGTTCAAGTCAATGAGATATTTTATTAAAGTCAAACCTCTCTTGTTATTTGAAGAATCTTTATCTTGGCTCAATAAGGAACGACTTTTTTTAATTTTTAACTTCACACGTTCGTATTTAAGATTCAGATTGACTAACATATCATACATTGCTTTATGAAAAGCGAGTCGCTTTTCCACAGATGATTTGATTCTCATACTAAATATAAAAATGAATGCTTTGTAAGACTTATTGCTTTCTACTTTACAAATTGATTAATTAACTCGAGATACCAGAATAACCTATATAATCTGCCACAACTACACTTATTACGTGTGGTCCTGACACGAAATGGAATCGATTAGCATGACCCTCATGCCGATCGATTTGATTGTAAGAACGATGTCTCAATTCAACGTTTTGCTCCTGACAAATTACTAGTTTGTGATCCTTCTATTGTCTTTGATTATAGGAAACCATCTTTACTGTTCGTTATGAAGATTTAGTGTTTGTTCTGTGAGGATCCAAGTTCAAGCGTGGATCGTCAGAAGCATGCTAACACTTTAGCAGACGGCCATTTGACCAAAATGTTACGAATATACTGCAGTTTTTTTAGTATTGCATTCAATAAGATAAATATACTTACTCTTTTCGTACGTATTTCGTTTCGTTAATATTAGATTCGTTGACTAAATCATTTCTTAACGTTTCGAATTCCATTTCCATCTATAAAAAGTATTCATTTGTAATTTAAAAGAAAATTAAAACGTACAGTACGTAATTTGATTATATGTTAAATTGTTCTGATTAAATACATTAATTAATTCGTAAAAATCTCTGCGCGCTTTCATTTCATTTGACAAATATTACTACACTATCAAATACTCGTATTTAAAAAATTAAGATGTTTTTGTGGATTTTCTGATTCATTTTAATAAACTAATAAGCAGCAAAAATTTATTTTAATGAAATTTTAATAAATGTATATATTTTTTCGGTTTTTTTAAAAAACTCTTTTCGCCCTGTGGGCACTAAGAGGACCTCTTTTAGCAAGCCTATTATGGGTTCGGCCAGGCCCACAATAGAGCGGCAGGGTGGTGAGGGATGGGGCCCAATATATCCACCCCGAAGAATTCCTGGGGACTTTTCGACCCATTAGAAATTCGATTCAGGATCCCCATTTTTAACTGGTTGACAATCTGGCCGTCTTTTCCGCCCTGGGGAACTAAGAGTGCGTTTTAATAGTACCCACAATAATTCGGCCAGATTCAGAATAAGGTAGCTGAATGGTAAGGGATTGATCTAGATATATCCGGGACAGACCAACACCCGAAAAATTATTGGGGACCGCCTCGGATTTGATCCCACACTAGAGCAACAGGCTGACACGCTATCGCCTCGGCCATTCTGCCATTTTCACTAACATATAAAAAAAAATATAATTTTCACGTAAATAATGTAAAAATTTGGTTAAAATATGTTAAAAATAGAAAAATAACACAATTTTATTATATATCAGATATTACTGTAACGTAAATTTAAAAATAAAAACATATTTGCAAAACTAAATTTAAAATATGAACCTGATGGAATTTCTTTGAAAGTGTCTGCAACCGTATTTTCATTTCTTTAGTGTTTTTATGAAAAGAAATGCCTCTGTTCTGCCAAAAATATTATAATTTCAGATTAAAATAAATATTAAATCCAATATACAGGAATTACTTTATATAATTCGAAATACTTCTAATCGATCGAGAATTTTAGTTAATTCTTCATTATAATTTTCCATAAAGTTTTGGTGTATATTTCTTAACTAAAGTACAAAACTATAATTAAAAATGTGGCATATATTAATTGAAATAGTGATGTTTATACTAACCACTTCAATATCTTTGAAAATGAATGAGTTTTGGTCTTCTTTTTCGTATTGGATACGATTCAATTCACTGTAGTACCATTTTATCATCTGTTCCCCTATTAATACTTGAATTTTATAGAGACGATAGAACTGTCGAAGATAATATGAATTTTAATATTTGCAAACAGGACTTTTCATATGTCTCTGGCCACTTAACTCTTTGAGGCCCCAGTAGATTAAAAAAAAACAGCCTTAAAAATTATACTTTTTAAATAATAAAATTGGACAAAAAAAGGCTTTTCTTAATGTTCAAGAAAGGCAATGAAATAAATAATCTGAGGACTTTAAATGTGAGGTTCTTTTACGTTCAGAGAGAATTAAAATTATAAATACAGTATTTACAGATTTACGTAAGTCAGCTGCCTGCAAATGTTCTTGTTAAATATTAATTATTATTAAATTTTCTCAAATATTTCAAATATTGTAGCATTGGACCTTACAGGGTTGGATTGGAAATTATTGTATTATTATAAAAAAAATAAGTGAATGTGTTATATAAACGATTGTATATGGTTTCTATAATTAAAATTTAATTTTGTGTTTATTTTTAAAAATTTCTTGAAATAAAAGTAATATTTTAGTAATTTTTGTATCATTCGCTAATATTATCTGCTTCTGGAAATTGTTACTAATATTTTACCAGAGAAACTATTACTGAAATAATTGAAAATAATATTAATATAAGTAAAAATTATGTATTTTTAAAAATCTTTAGTTTTTGAACATAAAAAATTAATAATACAGAATCTAGAAAATTAACTAATTAAAAATTTTACTTAAACTCAATTATGATGTTGAGTACAATGATAAAACTTACCAAGTAACATATAATCATCGGAAATACAATCTGATAGAAAAATTTATAACAATTCCACAGATTTATGGGGATGATTTGATGAAATACGTACATCTTGGAACTATTGTGTCGCTCTTGATCACGCTTCTTTAACTGAATATTTTGAGATTTATCCTCAGTCGGTTCACTGTATGATCCATTGAAAGTATCCATTTCAATATCTTCACTAACGAAAGAATTATTTAAGCAAAAAGTAGTTTCAAAACTGTCATTAAATTCGAGTATATTATTCAGCTGAAAATCCTGTTTTTGTAAGAGTGTAGGTGATTCTTTTTCCTTCTCTTCCTCCTGTTTTTGTAAGAATGTAGATGATTCTTTTTCCTCCTCCTCCTCCTCCTCCTCTTCCTCCTCTTCTTCTTCTAGTAGAAATCTAACATCGAAGTCTTTTATTTTACGAATAACAATTTCAATATTTTTATCATCAGGAATATCATAAAATATGGAATATATTTTATTTATAATACGCTTTTCTAGAAAACACTTGAAATATGATGATTTCCAATATGTTGTTATTCGCAGAATTAGATTACAAAAAGATCCAAAGATCCTTTCTTTTGTTTCATGTATATCAATTTTTGGTGAATTCTTCTCAAAGAATTTTTTAATTTTAATAATCTTGCTTACTAGATTATCGTTCTGATCTGAAAATTTCATATAAGATAAAAAACTTATACAATATTACAGGTAAAATTTCAATATTTTGATAACATTACAAAAGTTAAAGTAAGTTTACCTTCATTATTTTCGGCAAATTGTTTACAGTTTCGATTTATACAATATGTGAAAAGTGAAGAAGTTATAATTAATTTAATAAAATATAACATTATAGTGTGTTAAAATCATAATTTATATAATTGAAAATAAAATTTATATTATTAGTATAACTTAACAATGAATTTTTGCAAAATATTGTTAATTATTAGCAGAGGAAGCTCGAAGTATTGAAAAACGATTGTCCTCAGTTCAAGTCGAACTGAGGACAGAAAACTTTTAAAGGCATCCAAAAATTTAAATTAATAATTTATATAATTTTCAAATTAAAAATTGAATTGATTTTTTATTTATTGATACGCTTTTTATTTTTATTTTCGTGTGACCAAGAGGGCCCTTTTGTGGACACCAAGAGGGCCCTTTTTCATGTCGACTGAGGGTTCGACAGAGATCACAGTGGGAAAGGCCGGGTGGTGAGGAACGGGCACAACATATCCGAGAGAGATTGCTCGTACAAAATTCCTGGTGTTGTTCTTCCGGATTCGATTCCGCTTAGTTCACATTGAACGCTGATTCGCTGGCGAAAGCAGAAAACAGAGCGAACATAATTCGCTTTCGCGCTCAGTGTGAACTAAGCTGTGGGCTAGTTCGGAAATCAGGCGTCGTTTTAAAAGTACCAATAGCAATGGAATTTCTATAAATAATTTAGCTCAAAAAGTCACAATTCCATAAAGGCCTCAATGCAAAATTCGAATTCTTATAGGACATCCGCCATTATTAATTTGTCTCGCGTACCCCAAACCACTAAGAGCGTATCCCCTAGGGGTGCGCGTAACCACTGTTGGAAATCTCTAGTTTAGATCAAAGTGCCTCCATACTAATTTATAAGAGAACAATAGACCAAAAACGACTCTAATCTGTTTAATATGGCTTTTTACAGTAACACATTTCCGAGTGTCACTTTACCCATGAACTACGCTTTTTTCTTTCATCTCATAAAATGTGGCTGGTTTTCGGGATTGCAAGATTGTGTTACGAGTAGCAGATTGAAACATTTGTAGGGTTCTAGGCTACTACTTTTAGGAGACTTACTACTTTTTGGGCCACTTTAAGAATAATTTGGACTACATTCTTCTGCTTTGCTTTTTATAAAACCTGTGAGGTTCTCACGGGACACGTGCTATTTATCTGCAGTTTATTTATATTAATAATAATAATATTAATAATTAATTAACGAAAATAGCGTTTTATGTACATATCCGTATTCCGTTTGCTTAATAAATTACTTAATTTACGTGGCATTTGGCATACTGTACAGAAATATGTAAATCTCGGATAATTCGAAACCTAGTAATTCGAAGTCGCGATTATTTCGTCCCTTGAATTTCAAACTAACGAGGCATTCCTGTATTTATTTAAAATATGTCAATTCCCACTGGTGTCCATCTATCTATCTGTCTTTCGTTAATTTTGAGAATGGGGTTAGATAGATGAATGTCGAGACTGGGTATAGAAAGCTTAGGAGCAGGAGGACCCAGTTAACTATGAACAAACGTCCGGTTTGGACTGGAAGTCAGTGATTTCAATTCAAAATTTTCTATAGAACGTCAGTTAGATGACTGGTATGACTCTTTAATTATCAGGAAAAAGTATGATATACAGAGACAAGACACTACTAAAATCGAGAGCATATATTTTAAATTAAATAAATTTAAAATATGATTAAAAAAATTCAGCTCTGCATTGTGACGATGTCACAGTAACTTGGTCGCGAATTTTAATTAACAAAGTAGAGTAGAAAATTAAATGTTGAATATAAAAAGCATATACTGTATAGCAAAAAACTCCCGAACTATTGTATCCATTCGATAATTACTTTTAGCTTAATTATCTAGTAACATGATGTTATATAGCGTGATGTTCACTGTATTTACAAAATAGTAGAACATGCTGTTTGTTCGAAAACGAAATCGTTTCTAATAAACATTAACTAACTGTTTTTTTTTTGTTTTGTTTTTGGTTAAAGTTATTTACTCGATTTTATTCAGTACAGTAACTAGGCACTAAATATAGTGTCTAGTTACTGTACTGAATAAAGTAAATTTACATAAATCAGTTTTTAAAGATTTTATTAACTCCAAAAAAGCAATTTCTTTAATAAAAACGGAGCTTATTCAAAAATTACAAATATAGATTTACATCTATTTATAAATATTACGAAACTCTGCGAGTTTAGTATGAGAAGAATAGATTTTTCTGATAAAATTAGTATTCTATCAACTCGCATTTCTTTGAAAATTAACAAATACTTTAAGGTACTCTGAAATATCCTAGATATGTATTCTATATATAAGATGCCTAAGTTTATATCTCTAAGTATGGAGGAAAAAGTAAATATTCTTTACATAAAAACTTGAAAGATTAAGATAAAAATTAATACTCCAAGTAATCAGTAATCTTTATGATTTTTTATTATTTTAATTGTATTTTAAGCTTCTAGTATTAATTTTTATTTACGCTTTTTTCTGTTTTTTTAATAATTTTTATATACTTGTCTAAGTATTTTATAGTATATGTTAATGCAGTGGTTCCTAATTAGTTTTTCTTGCGTACCACTTCAAGAAAGAGCTCAAACTCGCGTATTCCTTATAGCAGAAATTCATATTAATCCATACTAATATTATAAATTCGAAGGTAATTCTGTCTATCTGTCTGTTACCTTTTCACGTCTAAACCGCTGAACAGGTTTTAATAAAATTTGGCACAGAGATAGCTTACATATTGGAGATGGACATAGGCTACATTTTACTGGGAGAAAATATCACAAATGCATTTTATTGATGAAATTTCGAGAATACTTTTAGTTATAAATAAACGAATTTGTGCATTCGATATCATGTTGTAAATTGCCGAATTTTTTATTGCTTCATCTCATGCATTTAATTTTTAAATCGAGCGATTTTAGATTGCCGCGCCTACCCCTTCATGCAATTTCGCGTACCCCGAGGGGTACGCGTACCACTAATTGGAAACCATTGTGTTAATGCTTACCTTCGTTACATATGTATGGGTATATTTTCGGGGGCGGATTTTATTTTACCTTTTATAGTGTAGAAGTATAAAAATTTATTCTAATAAGCTTACTTACTTTCCGTGTGAATAGACTATCAGAAAATATTTGCAGAACTTTTTAAAGTTATTTTTTGAATCAGGGGTCCACGAACTATTAATATATACGCTAAATTAAAGTGGGAAGGAGTTTGCAAAAGTACAGTACATCACTGTTCACGACAGGGTGGATCATGCCGAAAAATAGCTTAAAAACTGTACACGTAATTAATTAATGGACGGTCCCTTACGCTTGTCTGAATTAATTTATTATTTTATTCAATTGTATAACCTAAGCTTATTTATTGTATATCTTTCTGTCAAATAACTGTCATCCAACAATTTAATATAAAATATAGAATATTCGCACCTGTCATTTGATAATGCTTCTACAGTCGAACTTCCAATAACGGCCATTTTTCCGGAAACAAATATGCATACAAAATAACTTCCAAACAACGATCATTTCCAACAACTGCCACCGATATAAAAATAACGCGCATTACAAAACTAATCATTTATCGAAAATAACTGGTTTTCACGTTGTTAATAAACTTAACTGTAAACTTAAATATATATTTTTCTTAAACAACATTAAGGACTAACTACATTTATCGTTGTAGACAATCAAAACAATAATAATAATTGTACAAAAGTCCTCTAACCTGCAGAGAACTCGTAACAGTACAAAAATAAATAGACTTTTTATTGTAGGCTACAATTTATGTTAAAATATACAGTACAAGAATTGTGTTTTTTTTAGCTCACCTCCCAATAACGACATCGAACAACGGCCATTTTTTATGTTTCCGTCGGTGACCGTTGTTCACAGGCTTATCTTTAGGTCTATTATGATTTTTACTTTTTATATAACGTCTTAAATTTATTTTTTTTTAAATAATAAAATAAAATGTTTTATCAATATTATAATTATTTAATTGAAAAATGTTATCTTATCTACAAAAAAATACAATGAAAAACTGTCAAAATAGTATCATTCTTAATTTTTTTTTTCATTTGTGTCACCAAATAAAAAAATTAAAAATAATCAAAAATTTATCTTAAGTGACTTTTTAGTATTGAAAATTTCATTAGATTAATGCATTTAAATATACTAACGAAGCTTTTGCGTGATTTATCAAATCCCTAAGGGATATAAACCTATGTATAAAAATGCCCAATGTTTACATGCATTTTCACTTTCTAGTCTTAAAACAGAACATTATTACGCCTCAGCATCTCTAACCATGTATCACTTTACGAAATATATGGTTTTATTATTATTATTTACAGCAAAATGCCAATCAATTTTATACAAATTGAAATTCATTAATAAATTTAGAAACGATTGGGTTTCTGGACATCATTCTGTATTTTCTAGAATCGAATGTGCTACTGTTTGTTATTCTAAGGAGGAATGCCAAGGTTTTGGTTATTATATAGAAAAAAATAACCACAATTGTTTTCTGATAAATTCTCATATTGATGATGAATGCGATGAATGCGACTCAGAAGATGGATTAAAGGTTTATGACGTAAGTACAATAATTAAAATATGTTTAAAAATATAAATATTTATATTTTATAAATAAATGTTATAGGTTGTAAAAGATATAACTACTACTACAACAACTACTGAGCGTACTTCGACCTCAGGTAGAGTTTACATATATATATATTATTTATTTATAAACATTATGCAAAATTATATACTTCTTTCGAGTGAATGATATCGTTTAGTGCAATAATAAAATTTCTGTTTGGCAATAGATTTTTTTACTTAATTGTAAAATACACAGTATTTTTTTCTCTACAACGATAATATTGCAGTAAATTACATTTGAATTAATATTAATGTATGGCTCGTTTTTTAGGAATTAAAATGCGGTACTTTTTTAATATAAAGATTCTACACGAATGCTACCCGCTGCCATTAAGCATCAGAAGAGCCGAGAGCACGGTTGCCAGGTTTAGCGCTTTTTTGGCATTTTAGAATTTTTTGTTTAGAGCTTAAAATTAATTAATGATTTTTTTTTACTTCGTTTAGATCAGTTAAACGTTAGATTTTGAGCAAAATGTTTTGATACATCGAACACTAAACGACTAAAAAAACTAATTTTAATTTTTTACGGAAAGTTAAGCACATTTTTAGGCTCGGAGCTAGCATTTACAGTTGTTTCAAGAAATTATAAACTATAGTAAAATGGTACGTTACGTCAAAACCCGAAATTCGCCAGAATCTGATCTTACTAGGTAAAACTAATTGTAACAATATCTCTTTTACTTTTAGTTAAAATTCCTGTAGTTCAGTGGTCATCAAACTTTGTCAATTTAAGGAACTCTTATGAGTATAAAATTATTTCGTGGAACCCGGGATCATATAGGGGAAGGGAGGGCAGGATGGAAGGCTTAACTTTATGATGTAAAAAAACATAAAACATCATAATATAAAGCTTTTATTTTAATCAGTCTCGACAGAGATCTTAGATGGTTAAAAAACTGTGTAATTAAAAATAATTAATATTAAGCATAAAACCTATTAGGAATCATGAAGTAAAAACGTCAAAAATTCCATCTTGCCCTCACGCTGAAGGCAAGATGGAATACCTAGGATATC
Source organism: Centruroides sculpturatus (assembly GCF_000671375.1). Lineage (NCBI taxonomy): Eukaryota > Metazoa > Arthropoda > Arachnida > Scorpiones > Buthidae > Centruroides > Centruroides sculpturatus. The sequence continues at coordinate 182,200 of NW_019385410.1, forward strand.
CCTACATTTTACAATTGACACACGAAAAACATCCATCTTTTGTGTCTGTACATAGTTCATGTGCCCAACCACAACACACTGGACACTGTAACCAGTCATCTGTGGGCGGTTCCACATATGGTTCTCCACGTAATACACAAAACCTTCATCCATCGCCATCTGCAGTTTCTTCAGTCCAACAACCTCTGTTGCTCTTTCTTATATACTTGTTCACCATCTAGAAACAATTACATCCTCAATTAGTTAGATAAATTGATAACAGAAATCAAAATAATTGCGCTTGCTACATGGAAACTATTTCATCTTGCCCTAAAATGCAATTTTCCATCTTGCCCAAATTCCC
>NW_019385410.1:183453-240264 GCF_000671375.1 Centruroides sculpturatus
ACGTAATACACAAAACCTTCATCCATCGCCATCTGCAGTTTCTTCAGTCCAACAACCTCTGTTGCTCTTTCTTATATACTTGTTCACCATCTAGAAACAATTACATCCTCAATTAGTTAGATAAATTGATAACAGAAATCAAAATAATTGTGCTTGCTACATGGAAACTATTCCATCTTGCCCTAAAATGCAATTTTCCATCTTGCCCGAATTCCCATTGCCAATAATAATATCAACGCTTTAAAAATCCTTGAATTTTTTCCCTCTTTAAATATCAATTCATGCAATCTATCCCTAATAGGTACTTTGTATAAAAACAAAATAGTAATACTTACCTTGTAGGTATAAATAATAACACTGCAAAAGTCCAATGACTGCATAATAATCTGCTGCGAAATAAGAAATACTTGCACACGTCACTTCGTGGCACCAACCGATCTGAGTCGCCGTTCATAAATACAAGATATCCGGGTGTCTCTGTGTGCATGGAGGTTTGGGTGCTTCGTCGCGCGGTTCGGGGTGGGTAAGTAGTTTCCATCTTGCCCACCCCTTCCATCTTGCCCTCCCTTCCCCTACAATAGAATATTCACAATCTAGGTAGTACATATAAAGAAAAACGTTTTAATATTCTTTTTATTATATTATAATAAAAGTTAAAAAAAAGTATTACAAAATACAAAATAAAATTTTTAATTTTAATAACTGGGATGAACTTGCTTTGTTTTGCACAAAACTTTAAACTCAGGTTTTATTGTCGTTATTTGTAAACGTATTTGATGTTCAAATTGTGATTATTATTGAAATTTTGAATTGGATTTTTAATCCAGTCATGTGACTCTTCTTGCTGAGGAAAGTAATCACTAATAGCTGTTTTAAGTTGTAAAATATGCTCCTGAATTATATCTTTAACATCTTTATTCAAATTTATTTCATTTTCGATTAGAAAATCACTTAGCTTTTCAAAACATTGCATATTATTATTTTTCACATTAGATTCTCACAAATTTAATTTTAAAATTAAAGCATTGATTTTATCGTTCAGTTTAATATTAACTTTAAGGCTTTGAAAAGATTTATTAAATTCATTTAGTTGTTCATTGTCTTTTTTAAAATTCTCTTTTATTAATTNGAGTTTTACCTTATAATAGATAAATCAATAATTATTCTCCACCTGCAAATTTTAATTTACGAAAAGAAGTATTCGAACACAGCATTTAGTCTGCTTCTTTTCTTCTGGCAAATTAAATCAGAAATGCTGAAATCAGATTGGAGATTTTTCCCCAAAATGGGAACTTTCCGAGTCAACTAAAATAATAAGGAAAAGAGAAATTAGTTTGCCTAAATGGAGAAAATTCCAGTTAAGGTTGTTAAAATATCTACACTTCTAAATAGTATTAAATAATTTCATAATTAAAAATATAAAAAAGTAAGAAGTATGATTAAATTGAATTTTGTTTTTAATGTCACGTATTTCTTAATTCTGCTGATTTATTATGTACAGTACAGTACATTTGTTTGCTTTTTTATAAAAATAATTTTTGAAACCAAAAGAGTAATATTAAAACGTTTAGATATGGTTAGTATTTCAAAAACATTAACAATTGTTTTGCTAAATTCTTTGTTTTCAGTAATAGCCATTATTGCAATGTTTTAAAATTAAGAGCATTGAAACTAGTATTATTAAAATGTTCAGATATGTTTAGTATTTCAAAAACATTAATAATTCTTTGTTTTAAGAATTTAATAAGACAATTTGTTAAATTGTTTTCTTATGCAACTGGGCATTTAAAAATATGCTGTTTCGTGACCGACGAACTATTTGATATAAACTTATCGAATATTTTGTCGATCATGCAACCGCCATATTTTCAAACGAACACATCAGTATCAGACCTCAATCCGACAGTGGCGCCAATCAAATGACGTTAAAAGACACTGTAAGACTTTGCTGTATGTAATTTGATATCTTCGTAAATATAATAAATTGAAGGCGCTAAGCTATATATAGTGTGGGCGACCTCTGAGGTAGGACGATTTTTTAGTAAGATTATTGTATACAGAGTAAACATAAAGTATGATTTTTATTTTATATAATTAATACAACATTTTATTATTTTATTTAATAAACAATAATAGATATTTGTAAATTATGAACTTTCCACGTTGATATCGTCCGCATTAAAAATATTGTCAAAATTCATCTGACATTCAACTTCTTACATAGACTAAGTTACTCAAACTATTCCCAGTTGACGATAATCCGTCCTTTACAATGATGTCACTTACACATACCATGGTCTGTCTATCTAGGCAGCCATGATCATACATTATATACATTGTCCGTATATTCTTCTGGTCATGCAACTCCCTATCCCTTTCGGGTTAAAGTTTTATTAGTGCCTCTTGCTCCCGATGGCGATGGGATCGCTGTTTGATTGATTTTATGCTAGCCTAGATGTATGCTACATCTACAACAATTACAACAGTGTACAAGAACATTAGCCCACTACTTCCAATCATATACTAAGTATTACCGCTACTAGATGGTGCCACTCTCTGAGCGACTATAGCCTAAAAACTCAAGCCCTACTACTTTTGCTCACCAAGATTTCGATTGGTTATTTACAAATTCATTTAAATATATAAATATTTAAATAAATTTATTGACTTTCTAATATTTTTTCAAATGCATTAATGATTCGTAACTAGTTTTCTCGAAGATAGCAAATAATTTCTCAGGAAAAATTAGACTATTAACAGTTGACTTTTTTAAACTCTTCCTGCCCTGTGGGCACTAAGAGGGCTTCTTTTTAGCAAGCCCAGGGTGCGACCAAGCCCACAATGGAGCGGTCGGGTGGTGACAGGAAGGACGGGGTTTAACAAATCAGGACAGACCACCTCCCAAAAAATTCCTCGAGATTTTTCGACCCGTCCGGATTCGATTCTGGGCCCCCCAGAGCGGTAGGCTGTCACCTTGACTGCCCGGCAATCCGGCCGTTTCGTGATGCTCTTTATTACCAATCATCTCATCAGGATCTGCAAACGTGTGTTTTTGTTAGTAAATGAATTCAAGTATTCTCTCAGATCTCTGACAAGAGATCTAGTTGTGATACGCATAAAGGTAGATGTTAATAGTGCTAAGAAGATTTTAGTCTCTTCTGCCTATCTTCTTTATGATTCAACTAAATCTCCTTTCAGTGAGGTCAGATTTGTAGTGGAGTTTCCTACCACTCCTGACATTTTTAAAAATACGTTTTGTTGCAAATGCACACACCAGTGTTTGAGGAAAAGAGATAACAGTCCAAGAGGAGAGCATCTTGTAGGTTTTTCGGTTTGTATAGACCTGGTAATTTTAAATCAAGGCAATAAACCTCCTTCTGTCGCTTCAAGTCAAAAATTCTGAACCTCGCTCTATCTTCTTCTGATTCAGGTGGCAGAGGGGCAATTGGTATGTCTGATGAAACTTTCCTATCGGTCACAGACTCATTACATTTGCCTTTAGACTGTCTTCTAGCTTAAAAGTATAGTAAGTATAAGTAAAAGTATAAGTATAAGTATACTGTATTTTGCAATCCAAAGAGGACTTATTGGTTTTATAGAGTAGTTATTTTCCACACAGGCACTCTTTAAAAAATGCCATTTCTGTCGATTTGTTTGCAAGAGTACAGTACATTCTCGACTTCTATACTACTAGTTGTTCCACTCAAGAGGTCACAATTACTGATATTTTATAATTTATTTGTATCACTATATCACTACTAAACTTACTATAGTTTTGCTTAAAAGCAAAACTATAATTGTTTTTCAGAAAAATCTTGACAATAATACCAAAACAGAAGTGTATTTTATCTTTTTTGATAAATTTATTTACACTTTCTGGTTATCAAGAAGCATTCTCAAAAATATTTTTAAAAAATACATAATGCTGTCTTTACTAAATTATCATATTAATGTATCAAAAATCAAATCAATTTCTTTACTAGAAAACTGTTTGAAAAATATTAAAATTATTTATATTATTTAGGAAATACTGTAAATTTTCTAAATATGATTTTCAGTATTAACAGAATCTTTGCATTAACATTGTAATTCGTTTCGAAAAGATTTACATTTAGAATCACTGATTTTCCTAGTATTTATTCTAATAATAACAGAATGGGATTCATTCTTAATTCATACAATTGCCTCTTCTCAAACTGGTTTTAACAATAACCAAAATTGCCCGAACTCTATCAATAGATATTATAAAAATTACGGTATAGAAGTCACATCAATATCGATATTTTTATTCCTTACAAATAATAATATTTCAATAATTGCAGATAGGCCTACTACAACAATTGCAACAACTACGACTACAGAAAAACTTAGTACTATAACAACAACTAAGGAACCTTCTACGATAACTACGACTATTGAAACTCCTACAACTACATCCACGACGACTACCGAAACGCTTACAACAACTACGACGACTACTTCTACTAAAGCGCCAACAACAACAACAACAACAACAACTAAAGCACCACCACCAACAACAACAACAACTAAAGCACCACCAACAACAACAACAACAACTAAAGCACCACCAACAACTACCACTACCACTGAATCTCCTACAACTACCTCCACAACCACAGAAATAACTACAACAACTACCAAAATGCCTACAACAACTACGACAACCAAAAGCCCTACAACAACGACGACCACAGAACAGCCTACAACAACGACGACCACAGAACAGCCTACAAGCACAACGACCACAGAACAACCTACAACCACGACAACCACAAAACAGCCTACAACCACAACGACCACAGAACAACCCACAACCACAGAACAGCCTACAACGACGACGACCACAAAACAGCCTACAACGACGACGACCACAGAACAGCCTACAACAACGACGACCACAAAACAGCCTACAACAACGACGACCACAAAACAGCCTACAACAACGACGACCACAAAACAGCCTACAACAACGACGACCACAAAACAGCCTACAACAACGACGACCACCAAACAGCCTACAACAACGACGACCACCAAACAGCCTACAACAACAGCCTACAACGACGACGACCACAGAACAGCCTACAACTACGACCACTAAAGCACCTACAACAAGTACGACTACCGAAAGACCAACAACGACTACTAAACAGCCTACAACAACTACGACTACCAAAAAGCCAACAACAACAACTACGACTACTGAAGTGCCTACAACTACAACGGCTATCTCTACTACAATGGGGGAATTCCCGTGTGCTCCTGCTTCATTAAACTGTGGATCATTGAAAGACAATGTACCAATGGCTATCATAACTAAGTAATCATGATAATTTTTTACTTTAACATTACTTGGAATGTTTCTATAACTCCATTAAAAGTTAATTACTATATTTAATTTTTAGAGGAGGACCTTTTCTTGATCCTAAATCAACAGGTTTATCCTGTGCAAATCCTAACGTCAAAACTACTGGGGACAATTCAGTAAAAGACTTACTTATTGGTGGAGATTTAGACGTTTGCGAAAAAAAAGAGCAGATCGTAGTAGGTAAGTTGTTGTTATTAAAATTATGGATTAAATAAAAATTAATAATCATAAATCTCCAAATCGTAAAAATAATTTTGATTTAATCAATTTTATTGTAGGATGGAAACTACATTTATTTTTACTTTTTATTTTTGTTTTATTTAAATAAAGTGAAAATAAAATTATAACTTTTGAATCAATATGATGATAAAAATTAAAATATATGCTCTCCACCTCAAATTATTAGTATTGGCTTACCCCTGTACATCATACTTCTCCTTCAACAACAGAGCAGTCATCTATTAACTACTCAGGGGATGTTTTAAATTGAAATAACGGGACTTTCGGTATGAACCGAAAGTTCGTATATCGAGACCTCCTGTATCTGGTCTCAATTTTCACCTATCTAGCTCAATTCTTGAGATTAAGAAAAGACAAATGGACAACATTGGAATTTATAGGTTACAATTTTTTCAAATTGCAGCCCAATAAGGGCTAAGTTATTGAAGGAAATTTAAACACTGCATTGGCTACTATTTTCAGTTTTGTTCCTCTATTTTAAATGCTTAAAATTCGTAAATACAAAAAAAGTTTTTCTCTCCAATCTCTATGCTACAATTCGTGCAATGAAATTTATTGTTTGTTGAAATTTAAAGATCAAACGAAGTACAGTACATGATGATTGTAACGTCTGTGAATGTTAAATTTTAATAACTTGAATATAGACATGATGATAGACAAATCCAAATGGCATTTAAAGCTTAATTTCTAATTGTCTTGAGATCATGCATAATACGCTATTTTTACTTCCCCGGCTGTTATACAGAGGGGAAGTATGGCGATCCTGCAAAATTGGCCCCCCCAGATTTTTCCATTTTTGGAATAACGGGACTTAGGACACCTTGAAACGTCGAGAAATGCAATACAGTTCGGAAATACTTTCTGTATCTATGGATGTTTGTAAATCCATAGATACAGAATAGAAACAGTGTGGGGGCAGGATTTTGTTCACCCTCTTTGAAGCTTAATAACTCCTGTGTTTTTTGTCGAAAATTTAACCTCTAACCACCAAACTTTAATAGCATTAATCCCCTAATAAACAAACCTTCCTGCAAAATTTCAGAAATTTTCAAGAATTTTCAGAAATGGTTAGAGTAATCTCTAATCACCAAACTTTAAACATTAATTTAAACATCCTGAACACAGTTTCTTGCCTTTGCCTTCCTGCTACGTATATCTAACAGTTATTAAAGTTTCAAATTGTACAAAGACTATAAACATCTTATAATTATGCACTAAATCATTATACAACTGTTCGTTCTTGTTTTTCGTCGATTATAATAATTTATATTTATCAATTATAACTGCAATAAAATTAAAAGCTAAACAAACTTTTATGTTTCTAAATATAAATAAATCTATTTATTCGATTCTTGAATAAATATAAATTAATTATACTAATTTCTTAATTAATAAACAATTTCTTTTATAGCTATTGATGTATGTGTTTCGGCAAATCCACACACAAAAGAAGCTTCCTTGAAATCTGCGCGAATTACATGTAGCAAACCAACTGGGTCAGTAGATGTAGATGATTCAAGAACGGAGCTGAGAGAATTGTCAGGATCACTGGATGATAAATTCGAAGTATCTTGTCAAAACAATTACGCAATCCTCGGTGTTCAAGTTAAAAATAAAAATGGTGGAATTATTATGAATTTCAAATGCGTTGGTATCACCAGAAAAGGAAATCAAGGCAAGGATGATGAGAAAAAGGCAAACGGACCAAAGGGATAGAATTTCATGCGATTATTTTTCTGTATATAAATTATTTCTCATGTAATAACGATTACATATATATTTTTAAAGAATGTTTAAATATTAATCCTTAATTTTATGAACTTTTTCTTAATATAAATATTTATAGTTTCTAGATTTTAAAGAAAGAAATTGTTGCATAATTTTGAAAATATTTCAATATTTTATTATGTTTAAAATAATGTTACAACATACATCTAACATTTAATTTCATGTACTTTCTTAATTATATAAAGTACATCGAATAACGTTTAAAAGCACGTAAGCAACTTACAAAGCAATCGAAAGTACAGTAAAACCACGTGTTGCAAAAGTATGTCCAGCGGAGCAAAATGATCCTGTGGTATTATATTGCTCTGTGATTATAGAAATAGCAAGAACGGCTCAATGGATGAGGGGACGAGACGACTACCTCAAGCGGAAAAATGAGAAGAGCGGCCAAAAATCCTTCAAAAGCAGAAAAAAAATAAAAAAATAATAACAAGCCCAATACAGTATAATTCAGTAAAGTGCTTTAAAGTTGTTTATTGATGATTTGTAAAAGAGTGCCAGCGCTAAAAGTGTTTTCTATTAGCAACTGTTTTAAAAAGAAAATCGGTTTTGTCTCATCGAGTCGTCAATGAGAAATAAAACATTATTACAATCAAATTAATGCCTATTTACTAATTATCGCTGATAACAAGTTAATGCTTTTTCGAATTAAGTTAGTGGATGTACTTATTGATTTTTAATAACGCGGTTTTTAAAACAAGTTTGTGCAGATAAATTAATGCCTAGCTACATTATTACACTACTAATTTATTTTAATAAGATAAATAGTTATTTAGTTTAAAAAAAGTAACCATGGATAAGTTTTAAAAAACTTTCTTTGGCTGTGGGCAAAATAATAAATCCCAGGATCATTTTACCCCGGGATGCGGAACAAAATGGTAACGGAGTGCATAGAAAAACCTTATTTATTTATTTTTTCACTTTAGTACGTAAATAAATGCAATTTTTTCTTGTTAATAAAGGTATTTCTTTCAAATTATCATTATAAGTTTAAAATTGTAAATAAAATATAAAGGGACTTTTAACCCTAGAGGGATCATATTGGGTCCCTCTATATTCCTTATATGTAAATTATACAGTTACAATTAGATCTGTGAACAAGGCCATTAACACAAAGATGAAAACTGACCATTGTTGGTAGAGAGCCATTATTGGAGGCTGGACTATACTTTGTAATATAAATTAATGTTTACTAACGAGGTTAAATTTATTCATAGTTATATCAATTCTTTTGAATTTGCAAATAAATTACAATATTCTAAAGTAGTAAAATATAATATACTGTATAATAAATGAAATAAAGTAAAAAAATTAAATTATATTATTTAAAATAGTTATGGATAAATTATCACTATGTTAATATTGCAATACAGAGAGTTTGAAAACTTATGAAGTAAGTTGATATGTAATAAATTTCTGGAATAAATAAATATATATTTACAAATTTATTCCTGTTTTTATTTTTATTTTTATTCCTGTTTTTATTTTATTGATCATTAATTAGAAAATTAATGATCAATAAAATTGCACAAAACTAGCAATTTAATTAACAAACTCAATGTTTGCGTGTTATTTGTAAATCCCAAAGGATTATGAAACGAAAAGATTAAATTATATTAATTTTGTGTACAGTAGACTGAATTTTTATGAGTAAACATCACATAAAAATATTTAAATCGGAAATAAATGAGATATGTGAGTCATGGAGGCAAGATATATCTTTGGTTTCTTACTATTATTATATTTTTCTCCTTGTTATCAAGCTAGCTATTACATTCTAAAATTTACAAATAAATATAAAGACGAATGGATATTTTTTCATAAATGTTCTTTGTCTTCTAAAATCGAGTGTGCAGCTCTGTGCAACAATATGGAGGGATGTTCAGGTTTTGGTTTTTATTATAATAATATTGTAGATAACTGCGCTTTACTATCTAATTTTCTAGAAGATGAGTGCATAAATTGTCAGCAAATAGACGGTTTAAAAATTTATGAAGTAAGTTTGCTTATAAACATATATAAATTAAGAATTCTATTAAGAAAAAATAATGTTTTTGTAACGGAAATATAAAATATTAAAGTTTTTTTAGTAATTTAAAAATTTTCAAGAATAATACATATAATTTATTTGGTTTCTTCAATCTTAGTATATTTTATATCTTACTAAATGATGTTTAATATTATATTGAATGCTAATACTGTATTTCTTTTATGTATAAATCAAGCTTTATAATATTTACTTTTTTAATATTACAGATTAAAAGAGATAAAACAACTACAACAACTGCACCTACTACAATAACTACATCAACTACAGACGAAACAACTACACAGACAAGTATTATGTCTACCTAGTTACATATTTGTTTATATTTATTGTCATCTTTGATATTTTCCGTATTGGATTAAAATTTATAAAATGTCGTTCGTGTTATACTATTTTATTTTAATTTTAAAAATATCTTAAGTTATATTTATTTAATTTTATTGTTTAAATATATACTGAATTAATTAAAATATATTTAAATGTTTTGTTGTTTTTTTTATATATTTCAGCCAAACCAAGCACTACAACAAAAATTCCTACTTCTACTACAACTCTGACTTCTACAACAGTAATCACTTCTACATCACCTTCCACTACTGAAACAACTTCCTATACACCTTCCACCACAGAATTTCAAAGCACTACAACTACAACAGTTCAATCTACAACCAGTGAAAAACCAACTACTACAACCACTGAAATTCCAACAACTACAACCATCGAAAGTTCAACAACTACAACCACTGAAAGTCCAACAACAACAGTTCAATCTACAACCACTGAAAAACCAACTACTACAACTACTGAAATTCCAACAACTACAACTACTAAAATTCCAACAACTACAACTACTAAAATTCCAACAACTACAACTACTGAAATTCCAACAACTACAACTAGTTCAATCTACAACCACTGAAAAACCAACTACTACAACTACTGAAATTCCAACAACTACAACTACTAAAATTCCAACAACTACAACTACTAAAATTCCAACAACTACAACTACTGAAATTCCAACAACTACAACTGAAGTTCAAACTACAACTACTACAGTAACAAAACCTTCAACTACTATTTCTACCACTGAAATTCCAATTATCACTACTACATCTGAACTTCAAGAAATCACCACAACTACTAAACTTTCAACTGCTGTTACAACAACTGAAGTTGCAACAACTACAGCAAAACCTTCTACAGCTACTACTACTGAAACAACTACTACCACTACTTCTGTTACTACACCAACATCAACTATCACAGCTTCTGAAACAACAAGTATCAATGACACCACTACAGATAGTACAACATCCTCAAAAGTTGAAACCACCACTGAAGACTTTGGTCCATGTGGTCCTTTACTTATAAATTGTGGAGCATTAGATCAAAATGTTCCGATCACAATAGAAACAAAGTGAATTACTATGATATTTTAAAATCTAAATTTTCCTTCTTTTCTCATAAAATTTCATGATTATTTTTTAGAGGCGGGCCGTTTCTAAATCCCAGAACAACAGGAGGTTTATGTGCTACGAAACAGGTAAAATCAGAAAAAGAAATGACAACATTAGATATAGAAATTAATGGAGGTCTCGTTGCATGCGATAGAGGGAAAATTGTAACAGGTAATTATGAAGCAATTAGATAATAAAATAATATAAAAATTAAACTATTTAAACATTTAATTTTAAATATCAATTAAATATAGGCCTATATTTAAATTGTTAACAGCAATATTAGGAAAAACTTGTTTTCAGGTATAGAGCTTTGTGTAACAATTGATACAAAGAATAATATTATTCACGTATCTTCAGCTGAAATTGTATGTGGCACTCCAACTGATGGATGGAAAATTGATGCCGATGACACAATAGACAAAGATTTGGAAGGTAGTATGACATCACAATTTACAGTAGGGTGTGATCCTTCTTATCTGATATATGGAATTAGAGTTGGCAACAGTGATTTGGGAGCAGTGATGGACTTTAAATGTGTTAAGGCGGAAAAAGAAGAAGCTGCACCAGAAAACAATATTTAGATTTTCACACATAATTAAGAAATAAGCACAGCATTTTTTTGCAAGTTTTAAATTATTGCATAATTTAGCAGAAATATTTTTATTCGTATCAAAAATTTGCAATTGCATCCTTTGTGTGATTAAAAAATAAATAAAATTTTCTGTCATAATTACCGATAAAACTTTTATTGTTTATATCAATAAAAAAAAAATAGAATAGTAATTTGGACATTGTTGATTTTTATCTAATACAGTGATATGGATAAATTCTTAGCCCCTATCTAATAAATATATTGAAGAAAACTGTAGAAAAAATATTTAAAGCAGTATATTTTAAAATATTAGCGAAATATATATAAAAAAATACGGTATTTAGAGATGTACAAATTTCAAATTGAGAAGCTAGATTTCGACAATGAAAAAATTTATAGATATAATAGGTAAGTATTTTAAAAAGAAAGCATAAATTATAAGAAAGCGATTAAGTAATAAGTATATTTCTTTCTACGACACCATTTCAGTAACTAGAATACTAATTTTAAAATATAATTTATTTATTACACATTAAAAAATAGCTTACGTTTTGTAAGTTAAAGCAATGCTGACGGTTAAGAAAAACGAAATAAACGTATTTTCAGTAGCCTAGCCAGAAGAACAAGGATCTCTCTACCTCTGTAAAAAATATACGGAAAAATAAATACCGGAAAAAATCTGATTGACAAACACACTTATACACGTGTTTATAACTTACATCTAATTGTTTATGTGCATTCACAACGCTAGTAGCCACACACACAGTGGTACAGAAAATAATGTAGGTTTTCATGTCCTAATTCGAGGCCTCCAAATATCAGTTCTAGTTAAGCTACCGTATATTTTATAATAATTTATGTACTTAAAATAGGTTTAGAAATAGAGCGTATTGAAGAAACATAACATATTTATTAAATAGGAAAAATTAATTATTTTAATATCTAAAACAATGCTGTACAAAACGTTATTTTATTATATAAATTTTACTAAATAATAGAAATTAAACTCATTATTTTCTTCATAAATTTCTTTCACAACAAAAAATTAATTTACAACTCAGAATTAATTCATCAAAATTTTTTAAAATCATTTTCATTTTACAATATATGAATTTCTTTGATAACGTTTCAGTAAATTCTGAAAATTTATCAGCAATTTATAGAAACTTCAAACAGTGGGAGTTTCTAAGTGACAAGTAGCGAAGTAAGCAAATATGTAGCAAAGTCCGATTCATATGAAACGAACTTGCTTAGCTGCTTGTTAATTAAAGTATCCAGTGATAGAAACTACTTTTGATAAAATATAATTTAAAAGGTATTTAATTGGCACGGTGCTAAAAAGTTTTAGAATCATACAGGATAGTTCATTATAATAAAGAATTAAATACATTCTTTATAATTTTTGGTATTTTGAACATTTTAATGATAAATCAATGTTATTTTCATTGTCATTAATCATAATGCCCGTCAAAAGCATGTTATCAGGACAAAATATAGCATTTGAATCAATGTTTTCTCTTACTTTAACATACATCGATTCTTTATCAAAGACGAGATTTTCTTCAAATAGGGAACACTTAATTATTCCATTCTCAATTTTACCTTTTCCTTCTTCGTTCAAAAGACAGAAAAATAATTCTGAAATTATAACAATGGAAAAGGTTACTATTATACTATAGATAGATAATATAAATCTTTTTCATATAAATTACCTGAAATCGTTTGATTCGGTGGACAAATCATCATTACTCCCTTTTCAATTTCTTTAGAAAATACACTTTTCATTCCGTGCAGATCTGTTTTCTTGCAAACGGAATTAATAGTTGACGAGTTAAAATTATTTCTTGATCTATTAAATTTAAAATAAAACAAATGTATTAATGAGAATTTTATAGAAAATGTAAACTGCTCTAAACTTACATTGAGCGAATGCCAGTAAGAATTTCTGAGTGTTTACATGAAATGATACTTGGAGAACAATCTCTTTTACGTCTTTTTCCAAAAGCACTACCACTAGATAAAAGCTTATTAACGGAATTGGTAGTTTTAGTTACGGAATTAACATTATTACTGGCAGAATTAGTAATTACCCCAGCAGTTTTTACTGATTCATCAGCAGCACTTGTATCAGAGTTAGTAATTCCTCCAAAAGAATTAACTGCATCACTAGCAGTATTTGTTCCAGAATCGGTAATTATCCCACCAATATCATTCGCAGTGCCTGAAGATATTTTATTATCGACAACTTGTGTATTTTTATTATCCTCAATAACTTTATTAGCATCGTAATTTGCGATATTTGTAAGTTCATTAACATTTCCTTGTCTTCCAGAACTAATTATTTTATTATAATCTATATTTGAAATTTTGTTTGCATCTTGTTCATTGTTTAAAATGCCACCTTTAAAATCTCCAATCGCTGTGTCATATGATTTGTTATTGATATATTGATCCCAATTACCAACTGAAAAATTGTTTTTGCCTATATAAAAGTTAATTTATAAAAATTTTGTTAAATGTATATCACTTTTCAAACATTTATATCAAAATATATACTAATATATAAGAATTGCTTTAAATTTAATTATATGAAAAATAAAATATAGTACTTACTTTCCAAATTCCATTTGTCAATCTTTTCGTTATTATAAATAAAATTTTTAAAATATTTATTTAGAAACATGAAATATTTTACATTATTAAATAATGAAAATCATTTCACAATTTAGCTTAAAAGATAAACTCACCTCATAAATAATAATGTCACTTTTCTTACAATCAGTACATTTGTCAATCTTGGATAAAATAATACAGTTATCTCCATTAAATGATTCATCATAGAAGCCAAATCCTTCGCAACTTGTAGCCTGTAAGCATAGGCTAGCACATTGTATTTTTGAGTTTACTTTGCAGCTACTATCTTTCCACTCTTCATTCCACATATTTTGATATTTCAAATGATATAATTTTGAGTAAATAACATGAAAATTTAAAATAAGTGCAAAAGCTATCGATAAAATTGACGACTGCATTTTCTGAAATACACTTTATGTATTATAGTAGAGGGAAAAAATATTTTAAAAACCTTTGAAAGCATTGTTTTACACATAAACTAATTTGTTACTTGGCTACAAAAAATAAATGCATTTAATGCACTTAAAACTATCACGCAGATCGAAATGATATTTACTTTTCTCATGATAAAAACGTCTCGTATACGTTGTTAGTGGACATCTAATGCAAAAATAACAAATATATTTTACATTGTAATATTTTTTTGTTAATATAAAGAATAGAATATTGAACATTTTTTGAATAGAATATTGAACAAGAATATTGAACAATTTGTTATACATATGTATTATCTAAGATTTTATTAAACATTTTTTTCTNAGAATTTGGAAAAAAGCTTATGATTTTAAAATCTAAAGAACTGTTTGCCAGACAAATTATTGATGGAATACAATTAAAACGATTCCATATCAATATTAGTTTTATCTGGATTCCAGGACATTTGCAAAAAGGCAACAGTAGTCTCCAACTGATTAGTATAGCAGCCAATAACTGGGGGATCAGATATACTGCTATCAAATATATATATTTGGGTGCCATAGAGCCCATTATACTTTATGCTGCCCCTATCTGGGGAAAGGCCACCTGCAAGCAAGCAAATATCAAAAAATTTAACAAAATCCAGAGAATTGCAGCATTGCGAACTGCCAGAGCCTATCACACTGCGCCTACCTCGGCCCTTCTGATCATAAGCGGACTCTGCCCTCTATACCTTAAAATTAGAGCAGCTATGTGGTCTTGGAATCTAAAAAACACGATCAACCTCTCTAATTGGAAAGATAAAATTTAGCACAAAACCCTTCCAAACTTTCCTGACAAAATGTACCAAGACCTCATTACCAACGGTATCGAGAAGAAAATTCCAAACTCCTATATAGATATGACTCTTTCCATGAACATCCAGGAACTCACTTGCCATGATGAGAATGACCATGATTATAAAATCTACACGGACGGTTCCGAGCAAGAGGATCGAGTGGGCGCAGCTTTTATCGTGTACAACAAAGCAGGCAATATTACTCACCGGTCTGCTTTCAAGTTTGGTAAATACTGTTCCGTCCCACAGGCGGAGGTCTTCGCGATCACCAAGGCATTCCATCACATCAATGAAGACTGGTTCCCCCGTAAAAAGAAAATAGCCATCTATACAGATAGAATTACAGCTCTTCGCTCAATTTCCAACACCAACAACAATGGCTACAATGTTACCACCATTCAGAAAATGCTTATCAGTAATAACCACCACCATAACATCACCCTTAACTGGGTCCGTGGCCACTCTGGGGTGGAGGGAAACGAAGCAGCTGACGCTCTCGCCAAAAGAGCTGCGGTCTCGTTTCTTCCTTGTTCTTATAGTAAGATACCGCCTTTCACTATCCATAAATGGATCTATAACCAACTTTTGGAAACTTGGCAAGAAGACTGGAACAACTTCACTACAGGCAGTCCCACTCATGGCTTCATTCCAGACATCTCTGTCAGGCTGAGTTGCAGGCATCTTGTTCCTAACTTCGCCCTAACTCAAGTTCTCACTGACCACGGGAACTTCAACGCTTACCTCCACCGGTTCCGGCTCCGGGACAGCGAGATCTGCAGGTGCAACACGAACACTAAACGAGACTACCTTCACCTGTTGTTTGACTGTCCACTCTTTGACAGCAACAGAGATAGACTCATTGAGGCTGCACTTCGTAACAACCATAACTGGCCGTGTCCTCTACAAGCCCTAATATATGAGAAAGACATGTACAATCATCTGAACAATTACCTGCAGAGCATCAAAGTGCTTACAGAGAGGACGAGAAACATTTAGTCAGTGGCTGTTCCCTCGTAGTCATGCAAATCTACTGAACTACAATGTTAACACCACGCGTTAATAAAAATCACTGTCTATGCTTTTAGTGTAACCACCCAGGTAATGTCAACTGTATTATATACGTTTGTAACCTTTTAATTTGCTCGGGCTACCTGTATTCTGGCACCTAGCACCCACCCTCTATCTAGTTTACGCACTGTTAATCTGCATACTGTACTGTACTAGTACATACGTTTGTCATCTGTTTTTTATGTTTGTTCTATCTGCAATTTGCCAAATAGCACTCAACATGTAACTACTTTGTACCAATATTATTCTGCATACTGTTTTTACGTTTGTCGCCTATTAATACGTTTGTGCTATCTGTCGTTGTCACATAGCACTCCCCATGTAACTATTGCACTATTGTTAATCTGCATAATAAATAATTACATTCGTTTGTCATCTGTTATTATGTTTGTACTGTTCTACGATTTGTCAGACAGTTCTCAACATGTAATTTCTTGTAATATTATTAATCTGCACACTGTATTTACGTTATTACCTGTTCATATGTTAGTGCTGTTTGCGATCTGTAACGTGGCACTCCCAACCTGTATTCCTCTGTAACATTTTTGTTATCGTTATTGTTTTTCTGCTGATTATTCCTCATAAAACACCGTCACGGGACGCCCATGGATCCCAACTCTTTTCTTTTCATCCCCTTTCCTTTCTCACCCCACTCCATCTTTCCCCTTTTTCCATAACACAGGTCGTACCAAAGTGATACCTGTCTTACTACTACTATTACTACTATCTGGATTCCAGGTATGAAACTAAATGTAAACAAAAAAATTATCCAAATAAATAATCGTCTATGAAAAAAATTATAGCGGTGTTTCGTAGTTCGAATTTAATTCATTTTAGGAAGTCGCTCGAATTCAGAATCGTTCGAAGTTCAAAGTAATTTTTCCCATTAGAAATAACAGAAAGCCAATTAATCCATTCNCCCCCCAAAATTCGATACATCATAAGCGATCTAAATGCTTCAGGCATGGCTGTACATTGTGAATCAGTGACACGCTTTTGTTATTTATTTACGCATGCTCTTGAATCACTCTGAAGGCAATACCGTGCGTGACTATACTATTCACGGATTAATTGTAAACTCTCAAAAATGTAAATAAACATATTATATTACACGAAAGCAGCATTCGTATTGACTCGGTTACATACACTGCTGGCCATTAAAACTGCTATAGTGTACCAATTTTAATGGCCAGCAGTGTTTTAATGGTGTATGTGGTGGTTGATGCACCACTTGAGTGTTCGTTGATTTATAAGATAACCGAAGCTTTATATCTCACTATGAAAATTTATTTACAATAACTTATAAGATTTTGTTTTACACTTATTAAGTAAAGTTCGATCAGTGACAAGCATGCGTCAGTACAGAACATTCACTTGTCATGAGTAGTGTAGCCGAGAGAGAGAAAAAGAATATGGTGGACGGACTGCACATGTTTTAATAGCTCCATCTGAATTTTCAGATGAAGCGCTAGGTTACAATTATTCGGCCGCCACAGTGTAGCTGCTACGCCATGAAAGAGGCATGCAAGAAACGCAAAATTTGCATGAAAGTACAACATTCTGGGTGTTCTGTACTTTAAGATTACCTGTCAATTTAATTGTTTTTTCTCTTATACTACATGTGTACAATACATGTGCAATACATGTGTACAATACAAACATGATTCTGGTATTTGCTTCTCTTCCTGGTGAAGGAATTTTAGTGGCCAGCAGTGTATATTGCATCACATACTTTTCTAATATGTATAATTTATTGTACGTAAGATTTTAATTTGTTACACGTGTTCTGTGTATGAAAAACGTGTTTTTATGTGTATTGTGTTCACTGATTATCTGAACATCAACATACCAGACAACTGTAAATTATTGGCTACTTTTCAGAAGGTTACTTGACATTTCGGATTATTAGATACCGGATAAACGAACTTGTATTCTCTGCTAATTTAAACAGCTTTGTATATTCATAGTTATAATTGATTGGACTGGTAACAGAAAAAAGTTTGTGATCGTTACCAGCTCCCGACAATTATTGCCAGGCCTCAGTACCCGAAAAGAAAAACAATTGATAGTAATTACATAAATTATTATAGCAGCCAAACGATCTGTCGGATTATCTATCATCATATATTAAGGCTAATGATTAATTACTGTGTTTGGAAGTGTGAAAAAAGACACAAATTTACCCGAAAGACACGGACTGAAAATGGAGTACATCTCATGCTCCGGTAAACACAAATAAATTTGGTTAGATGTAGACGGTTAAATCGAAATCTGTTGATAAAACTTAATAATTAGAATTGAGAACGTTAGAATTAATTTTAAATTTACAATATTCTGGAAGAAAAGAATCGAATAGTAATAGAATTCGAATCCGTAAATTCTGCTTACCGTGCAGATACATTTGTGACGTTTGCCGACTGAGTGTGTTTGTCAGGATCGTCACGCGGTCACGACTATCGTGTGGGAATGGAAAAAACTCTCTGAGACATGGTTTCCATCTAAAAGATGGAAACCATGTCTCAGAGAGTTTTTTCCATTGTTTTGCAAAGTTTCGAAGTAAGACAGCTCGGGGAGCGAGTTAAAAGTCCAAAGTGTCCGACGTTCAGTAAGAAGTTCTTCCTTTTGTCCCTCGATGACGGACGTTGCGATCGACGGCACCGGAACGTGCGGCATACGTTCGGGCGAAAGTCTCGGGAGAAAACGTGAACCTCGGCGAATATGAATGAAACCGAAGGGAGAAAGTTATTTACATGTTGACGGAAACGTCCCGATGATCTCTCCGTAAAGCACCAATTTACAAGATAAATGAACTACGAACCAACAACGTTTACGTACTTGACTCGCNGTTGTAAGTGAAATTTGGGTTTTCAGTTAGGTTATGATGGGTTAAAATAAATGAGATTAGGGTTTGTTAGCTATAGCCGTCTAGTTAGGTTCGTCCTAACTTATGGTAGATTAGTTTAGTTAGTGAGTAAGTTAATGTTTGAAAAAAATAAAAAGAAAAAAATAAAATAAAATAAAAAATTAAAAAATAAAAAAAAAGTTTCGGTTTTGCAGATTTCTCTCTGTCGGTCCGTTCATCTATCTAGTCTATCTAGCTGTTACGTAGTATTATGATTTGCGATCGCGTTTAGTTTTATCAGTATTAAGTAGATATAAAGCTTCCTACCAAAAGCCACTTGGCAATAACTTCTACACTTAGCTTAGCTATTCGTGGCGGCACTCAATTATTGGTGTTCGCTTCACTTGGGTTTTTTAGAATTTTATCTAACCAAATCTAAAAAAAGGTTTTTCAACCAGTGAATATTCTTGTCTATCTAATCCGACAGTAAACAATCGGGTTAGAAGAACAGTTATTGAAGAATTAAAATAGTTATTGTCGCTTAAACTACAGGCTAATCTAAAAACACTTACTCCCTTAATAAATGGCATGTAGATTAAGACGAGTAGCGCAAAAGAAAAAAAATACTGTGAGGAAACAAATTTAATCTTTTGTTTAAACACGAATCGAAAGAAATTCGTAACATAAAATAGAAACGTTTTCTATTACACTGAATATACGTAATTGTCCTATGAAGGTGAGAACGACTGAGGGCAGAAGTTCCAAAAGGCACATTGACCAAGAAAGTAATGCTACAAACTAATATTGTCGATTGAATACACGGTTTTAAACTCGTGCATCGATTTTCGGAGACCACGACAAGTACACACAAACAGCAAAATAAAGGAACGATTCGCATAATATTTATAAATCGTTAAGAATTATATTAGAATTCACTGTNGAAAGTTATTTACATGTTGACGGAAACGTCCCGATGATCTCTCCGTAAAGCACCAATTTACAAGATAAATGAACTACGAACCAACAACGTTTACGTCCTTGACTCGCGCGGTTTTATAACTTTTTCCCGGAAAGTCGCCATTTAGTTGGTCTTTCTTCGTCACCTGGTGCCAATCAACACCTGTCGAGGGAGCGCGGGAGAGGTGAACTTCGCGACTAAACCCGACTCCTCTCTAACCACGTTTCCCTCGACTTTGGTCTTTCCAATACCATTCTTCCTTTGTTTTAATATTTTACAAACAAAACTTTTATATGTTCTATAAGAGCAATGTAGCGTAATAACGATCACTTGGCACGATTCACTTCTTTATTTCAATTTTCGTTGATCAACGAAAATTGAAATAAAGAAGTGAAACGTGCGTAGGATAAAGAAGTGAATCGTGCGATAGGAGTAACGCAAGTGACTCCATCCAAGTGTATACGAATAAATCGTACAAGCAAAAAAAAAAAAAAAAAAAAAAAGTTGCGCACGATATCCCCGGATGGCGAGTCGATTCCCGGACTATCCGGACGAATGGTAACACTATTCCGTGCTCATTTCAATCGGTCCGAGTCGTAGGTGGACGTAAATATGAAATATTATGGATCAAATTCTTACAAGATACTATTATTATTTATTGTGAAATTTTGCCTCCCCCTAAAATGTGCCGCCCGGGGCGGGCCGCCCTTGCCGCCCCCACTACGCTACGCTACTGCGACACGGTTTCAAAACTTTTATTGTTTAATCGAGACCTTTAATTTCTCCCTTTCGCGTTGTAAAAGGAGATTTTTAAAATCTCGTTAATACCTCCGTTCGGACCTGCAAATCGATCCTATCCGGGTCCTTACACATTAACAGTTAAGCTGTTTGAACTTCGATCTTCGCTTCTATAGCTATTAATTTATATNGGTGAGAACGACTGAGGGCAGAAGTTCCAAAAGGCACATTGACCAAGAAAGTAATGCTACAAACTAATATTGTCGATTGAATACACGGTTTTAAACTCGTGCATCGATTTTCGGAGACCACGACAAGTACACACAAACAGCAAAATAAAGGAACGATTCGCATAATATTTATAAATCGTTAAGAATTATATTAGAATTCACTGTAGGCAAATTAATTTGTCTTACCTATTCCCACCAAACAGAAAAACAGAACGACGATTTTCATGGTTCTAATCGATTGTTCTTCGAGAAATTCTCTTATTATCGAACTCTGTCGATTTCATCCTCTTTTATACAATTTTCTATGGAACAGCTTTGTTCCCATTGTTTATATTTTGCGCGCATTAAACAAATAAATAATGTTTTGTATCCAATGAAAAACATGAATATTAAATTACATACGAGAATTTTGAAATTTTTTATAATTTATTAAATAACGTCAAAATCAAATGGCGTGGAAGATTTTCACGTGATTTCGTTAATAATTCACATTAACTTTTGCAATAATCCAAAGCTTACTTTATTAAAATTTTCCATCGTTACAAGATCTTGTGTATGTCTGTGTGTATGTGTTAAAGTAAGTTGAAATTTACACTTCGTCCTCGGCATTAAAGAAGGGCGGACAAACAGTCAGCCTGATGGATAACAGTGCGAATTTATAGCTTTACAATTTTTTCGAATTGTAGCTCAATAACAAGTGCAGGTAAACGTAAGAGTATTTAAATTTATTAGTACATTGTAAAAATGGTGAGGTATTTTTACTTTTTAAACAAATGTACCAATTTTAACTTAACTTATAAATTCAGAAATGACTTAATGAAAATTATAATTTCATTAAATGTTTACAGTTAAAAAAAATATCAGTGATAAACAATTACAAAAATGGGTCAATTTTCACGAGTAAAAGCCTAGTAAATTATCTCTTGGAACATTTAAAGCTCTCTTTATGTAGATTAGGTTGTAAATAATAATTTTTTTTTATAATAAACATATATATATATATATTACTACATTTAAACATTTACTTCATTTCAAAGTATATTTTTGTATAAAATTGAAAACATCATTAAAATTGTCAAACTAAATAATTGGCTTTTCTGTTTTGGAAATATGTTTAAAATCGAAAAATAGCATTTTATTCGTTCCACAGACATGTTTATGAGCCCATTGTTGCACGAACAGTTTAATTAATCTGGATTAACGCTTTTGTTCGCAATATGTTATCTGTTTTTCAAAATACGAATGGAATCGTTTGGAGAAAATGCTTGTTTATGAGACAAATAAATACGAATATTCGAACGCTCGTTTGTTGTTTGGTAAACTGGAAAATTTAAGTTTAATTTAATCGCGATATTCGATATTTCCTTTGTTTCCGTCTATATTTGATATTTATAAATATGTATTTTTATTGATAATTATTAACTCTTGTTTATATATGATTTGTGTNCTTTATAAATTTAATTTGCATTTTCCAAACACCGTGCTTATTACAAGAATTGTACATTTATTAATAAAACGATCTTAATTGATTTTCTTTCGCGAATAACCTTTTATATATGACTCATAGAACAATTTACAGAACAAAATCAAATATGACGAAACAAGCAAAAGAACATTATCCAACGCTTCTTTCGATACATCACATTCGTAATTATTAATTATTAGCCAATACACCCAACAAGATGTTAAAACTGCCCAAGCCATTTGCAATATTTGAATTGTTGTTATAAACATGGCGAACTTTTTAGGCATTTTTATATTCATCGCTTTCAAAGCGAAATAGCTATACATAAAAGAATGAACGAAAACGTTGAAGTAACAAAGTACATATCCAAAAGTAATTTCTCTATAAGCCCCGTACCAAATTATAATCAGAGTAGCCGCATGATGATACCAATGAAGAAACATCAATTTCCGTTTGCGCAAAACAATGAGTACAGTATCTCCAAATTCCACAACCTTCGATAAGAGATATAAGGCAGTCCAAAACGTACATGCTTTGAATCTAATATAAGCTGTGTTATCACAGATTATGTAGTAAAAAGGGACGTATTTTATGCCATAAATTAGTATCGGGATTGCTCTTACCGTGCAGCAAATACTGAAGAGTGCCAAACCGCAATTCCAGTAGACTGTAGCTCTTTTCAGATCGAATGCCGGTCGATACTTCATATAATGCTGGAGATAATGAATGACAGCTACGTATATAATAGAAAGGTAGACAGAATAATGCAAATATTTGGCTNGAATACAAATGAATTTTCTGAAATTACCCTGATATGTAAAGGAATAAGAGAAATATTTAGTATTGAATTTCATCATTTATTGGTTGACTCATCAAAAAGTCTTCTCGGAAAGCATTCGTTCTCGGTAGGTGGCCCGCGTTGCGTATATACAAACTACAGTTGTTACAGTGTGGCCATACAACGTACGTTTGCCATATGTATTCCATTTCGGATCTCTTAAATGACGTTCTAACCAAAAATTTTTGTTTCTGAATAATTATTTCGATTTTCAAAGTCAAGAATCAAATTCTTATAGTTATTAAGGATTCAATTTTTAACAAAACAAAATTTAATGCTAGATTGTTTACAAATAAACCAGATTTAAATGTTTAATATTTCTGAAATAATTAAATATTACATTAGTAGTAGTGGTTTGACACATAGTGATCACAAAATCAATTTTACATGTTGAATAAATTAAAATTACAAATAATTTTTAGAATTAAATTAAGATTGCAAATAAGAATTTGTTGAATGGAATTATTTCAGATCACAAATCTTAATTAAATCAATTTTATTTTAACAATAAATTGCTGGCCAAGTATTTAATAGGAAAAAAACATAATTCCAGTTTAGATTATCTTTTAATACGCTCAAAGTCGTAGTTATTAATCGTTAGTAATTTAAAATGTTTTTTATATCAAACTTATGTATGTATTGCCTAATAAAATGATTTGAAAGATTTTGAAATTCAGTGACTTTATTACGATGAAATTTTCAACAAATTCATTTTTCAATAAAAATCTTTATCAAAAAATTAAATTCAGATGGAAATTAAATTAAGATTACAAATAATTTGTGGTGTTTAATTTTCAAATTAATTATTCAAGTTATAAATTATTTTCAGTTTAAAAGTTACTTGAGTAAATTAAAATAATAAATAATTTTATTCTCAAATCGTTGCTTTTTTTCATTTTTTCTTTTTTAGTTTTCATACAATTTGTTATAATATCCAAGTAAATTAAAATACGATAAGTTACAAAAAACTTTTCAGTTCAATTCATTGCTTCATATAAAATTAGTTTGCGATAATAATTTTTACAATTTGTTATAATATCCAAGTAAATTAAAACACAACAACTTAAAATAATATTTTAACAATAAGACAAAGTAGAATAGGGAAATAGTTCAATATAANGCAAATTAAAAATAACACTATTATAAATTTATTATTTTTTAAAAATTGCTGTAAGTATTAAGAGATTAAATAAGCAATAATAAATTATTTACTTACATTTTGTCGATTTATACTGCGAAGCAAACTAATGTACAAAGTCCTGAAGACAAGTACTACTGATTTAAAACAAGAAGAATACAGGGAAACTACACGCAAAGAGAGGAGTATTTATTTTTTATCTGTAGACAGAAACAAATCACGATTTCTTAAATATACTTATTTTCTCCGTATTCCTCTATTATTTGCGTCTGTTTGTTTATTATTATTATACATAAGTCACTANACAAAGTAGAATAGGGAAATAGTTCAATATAATAATTATTTAAATTATATTTATTACTTATTTATTAAATATCGTAAAGAGAACAATGCTTTTTAAAATATTCGTGGTAATAACAAATTTTTCAATATTATTCAATCTTAGATACCAAAAGAAGTTCGATGTCTAAATAATTGTAGTTCTAGTTTTTAAAAAGTTTTTCATCTATAAAATTTAATCTATGAATTTTTTTGCTATAAAATATACTTGATACATTTTAACAGAATCTATATAAATGTCTATTACAGCTTCTATAGGATTGTGTAATGTTTTTATGGCCAACTGTCGATAACTCGAAATGCTTCAAAATCTATTAGCATCGCATTCTGTAATTTTATATAAATAAAAATAAAAATTAGTATTATTTTATATTTAATAAGAAAATAACGAAAAGATTTCATACATAAATATTTTTTACTGACCATATAGAATGTTCATTGATATACCAAATGTCTTTTCTTCCTATTATTGATATTACTACATATATCACGATTATATTCAATTATTTCATCCAGTTGATCACATTGTTAATGTGAAATCTATAAAAATATAATTTTTAAATTTTATATAATAATTGATTAGGATTAGTATTATTTCATAATTAATAAGAAAATAACGAAAAGATTTCATAGATAAATCTTTTTTACTGACCATATAGAATGTTCATTGATATACCAAATGTCTTTTCTTTCTATTATTGATATTACTACATATATCACGATTATATTCAATTATTTCATCCAGTTGATCACATTGTTAATGTGAAATCTATAAAAATATAATTTTTAAAATTTATATNTATTACTACATATATCACGATTATATTCAATTATTTCATCCAGTTGATCACATTGTTAATGTGAAATCTATAAAAATATAATTTTTAAAATTTATGTTGTAATTGAATTGAAATGAAACTTATGTTTTTAAAATTAAAAAGAAAAATTAGTTACTAAAATGAAATGAAAGTAAAAGATTATAAAGTATAAGAATTTAACTCAAATTGTACAGTAGCAATAATAATAATACTAAAAAAGTGTCTTTCTTCAAATCAAATTTAAACTGTGATCAAACCAACTTATAAAACACTGAATTACTATATGGTTTATACTAAACCATAATTTCTTTGAAATAATATTTATTTAAGTGATAAACTCTAAAGATATTAAATTTATAAAATGAAACTCTGATTATATACATTTTTTTTTATAAACTCGTCTCACCTCAATGTAAATTATTATATATCAACAAACTTTAAGAATAAATTTTACAACAATAAGGTAATTTATTTTAAAAACAACTTATTTAATTAAGTTAACTAAAAACATAATAAAATTGTAACACTATCTGTATTAGTTATATATTAAAGCAGGTATAATTAGATTAGTCTTAAATATATTTTAAAAATTTATATACGTGTATAATATGGTTACCATTATTTATTTGATATTAACTTATTATGAATAATATTATCATTTTAATTAATTTCTATACATTTAAATTTATATTACTGAGTATTTATTTAAATATAATTAAGAAAGAGTTTAAAGAATATTAAACTCCAAGAAAACGAACATCCGATTGTAATTCCTTAAAATTTGTTTTTGATATGATACATATAAACCGTGCAAATAGTTGTCGAATCTTGCCAATTTTTTGTCTAACTGTTAATTTTTTTAAAAAAATAGACTCATTATAAAAATCAGTTTTACCGAACTCTTTAGAATGTTTTGCTACAAATCTAAGCTCCCTAAACAATGTGTTAAACAGATATTTTTATTGTAATGCATTGCGAATGTCTTAAAATCAATAATCACTCATATTAAAGTAATACTAATAATAAATACTTACCTTCAAAATTTATTAAAACAGAATTCTATATCATATGAAACTAATTCAGTAATATTTCAAGATCATTTTTCAATATAACAAATACTTTTGAAAAAAAAAGTTATAGGAGAAAAGTTATGTATATATTAGAATAATAAGTCAATGAACTTTACTAAACATAAACTTGTAAATTTTTCAAAGATTTACTCTTATCTAGAGTTTGGTCTAAGTCAAACTTTTAAATAAAAATATTAACTTTCTGAAGATGATGAACTTGTATAAGAAGTTCTTGCAAAAAAAAGTTCTCGGCGTGGTATCGAACCAGTCTCTTATACGCAGTATTTATACCATCTCTTGACTCAAAAACAGAAGAAAAAGGATATTTCAAATTAGCAACTTCGAAAAACAAAAGTTTTATATATAAATACAAAAACGAAATTCTTATATATAGGCCTATATTAATATTTCTAGATCGTACCTTGAATAACAGGATATTTAAAAATGAATTGAAAACAATTAATTTCCAATAATAATTTAAAAATACAGTAGAGCGTCGTTTATCCGAATCAATTGGGAACTGGGGTTGTTCGGATAACTTATTTTTCGGATAACCAATTATGTACGAAAAAATATATTAATTTATCCCGTGTTGAAATTTTTTTCCGTTTCGTGTCGCTTCGCGTTGAATTTTCGTCGATGTTAAGCCTAACGAAGACTATTGTATCGTTAAAAATTATTTTTTTATTTTGTACAAACAAAATAAATATATTGAAAAATATAAAAACAATAAAAAATTACACTTCAGAAGTTAATTTAGTATCAAAAACGTAAAATATTTGACTAGCCGAAGCAGTGGCGTACCGTGGGTGTCAGGCGCCCGGGGCGGAGAAAAATTTCGGCCCCCCTTTATATAGGTATTTCAATTTAAAAGACCAAAATTCAGTTTTGCCACAGAACAAGCAATGAAAAATTCGGTGGTAGTGCAGCGACCTGTTTAAAATACAACAAAAAATAAAAAAAAGGTCTACAGAACGATAGCACTATCGTAGACGATAGTGCTATTATTAAACGCACTATTATTAAACTTCTGTGTTATTGTTGTAATTAAGCCTATAATATCAAAAAAGTATAAACTTTATCCTAGGTAATCATTCATTGGACAAGAACCGTAGTATAGTAGTAATGAAAAAGAAACTTAGTATCATACCAGTGGCCTTTCCTCTTTCGATATTTAAAAGTTGTGAAAATACAATTATTTGAGAAATAAATTATAAAATAGAAACACTCGGTGCAAAAGTTTTATTACTAGTTCAGAACAGCTTATAACTCGTAGGCCTAATCTCTCCATAT
Source organism: Centruroides sculpturatus (assembly GCF_000671375.1). Classification (NCBI taxonomy): domain Eukaryota; kingdom Metazoa; phylum Arthropoda; class Arachnida; order Scorpiones; family Buthidae; genus Centruroides; species Centruroides sculpturatus. Next base: position 211,659 of record NW_019385410.1, read on the forward strand.
TCTTAAATGTGCCACTTATCAACATGACTAATGCAAAGAATATTATTATTCTTTCTTTTAATAAGTAATTGACTTAGGTATTAAAAGTTAAAACATATAAAAAAAAACGTTGTAAATTAGATTAATGTAAAAAATTAAACAATAAAACTAATATACTTTATTTCTAACTTTTAATCTGTTCATAATTGACAAGTCATAGAAACAAAATTTCTTTAAATTGATTAATGGATTTATTATCTGGAATAAAACAAACTCTAATTTGAAATTACTTTATGACATTAAAACATAAAAGTCTTATTCTCCTTGTTTATTTATCCTCTAAAATGTTTCTGTATTTTATAATATAATATATATGCTTATTTGTTACGTCTATCAAAGTGTTCTATCGATTTTGTATTGCTGCACAGTTGAATATTGACAGAGTTAAACCATTTGTATTACGAAACTCTACTTGTGCGGATTAATATAACGCAGAATATAATAGAGTGGATTCGGATTAATTAATAACAAATTTAATTGGTAAGTTACAAATTTAAATATTTTATTGATATGTTTATATAGAATTTGCTATCAGTCATGAAACTAATCTTTAGACTTGAAAATACAACTTCAAGTTGAATTTAAATGTACTGTACATAATATAGTTATTTAAATAAACTTTAACCTTTACAATAAACGAAGAAACTACAAGTTTATCAGATATTGTACTAAAAAAGTATCGATTTGAAACTTTTACAGTGTATAAATGTTGTCTCCAAGTGGATCAATAATCTGTATAGCCGTACCTAGAGAATGGTAAATTTAACGGGTGGGCCAAGCGCTTTAACTTCCATCTGGGGGATGATAATTGATATTATTTTAACATTATATGATAATATTTTATTGATACTATATTATATATAATTGATTCGACCGTTCATAACTAAGCGAATTAAACCGTAAGACAATGCATGCTGTTTTCTTTTTGAAGTTATTTATTTCCCCGGATGTTCATTGTATGTATATAAATATATAAAAATCTTAAAATATGTATGTGCTTCAGAAAAATAATGTAATTTTTTTATTTTTAGTGGGCATTGATACGAATATTCGCATAGGGTTAACGTACGTCCTATATTATGCTTATCATTCTGGTGTTCAGTTGCATGCACCGTTATATCTAAAAACTTCAAAAATAGTTTCCTGTTTGTATCCTTGTTCCACTTGGACTTGTTTATTTATAGAACTTATTATACTGGTATAAATTCTGATTAGAAAATACAGATATTAGTCAAAAGTCAAAACAAAATATCTTTATTTACATCTATGCAATCTGTGTGTTTTGGACCTGAAAGTCCCTTTTCAGCAGATTTACAATATTCTATGACAATTTTAGAAACTTAATAAAAAGAAAAAACAACAATACTGTACCCGACAATGATATTTAAGATAAAAATAAAATTACTTACGAGTAATTAAATATTTTATCCTTTTATACAGACGTACTTTAAAAAAATATTCTGTTACGCTCTTTTTTTAATAGATAGTTTACGTCTGTATTGGTGTTGTATTAATAGTAAACAATAAAGAACCTGTAACAGCTATTTTTTATATAAATAAGTCTTCCTATTACTGTGAGTAGCTGCCTTGAAAAGTTTTTCGCTCTCAACCCTAGCTGCAGTGTGGGGATGGTTAGGCCCGCTCACGTTGGTCACTGGATGGCTTTTTGTCAAGTAGAAGGGGTCACGGATAAGTCGATAGGTTGACTAACTAATTATACTTCTAAATTATCGAGAGAGAGTTTACATAAGTCTATGCCGAATACCTCTTATTCGATGTCTTCTAATCCTAGTTATTCGAATGACTGTTAACCGTTTGGGATGTTTTCTTGGGGTTGGCTATCGAGTCAGGAGTCGAGAGCTGGCAGATAGAGCTTCGTCTATTAGTTCCGTTAGTGAAATCCACAAGTGTTGGCCCGATATATCCCCATCGGGTGTGAGAAATTGCTCAGGTAACTTTCTGTCACTCCCATAATGTTATTCCAGATTCATCGGCGGGCCGTTTAAAGCCGTGGAAATAGTTTCGATGTCGATGTCCTCACACATCAACAATCAATTGTCGGGATTTATCCAAGAAACTTTCCGAAAACAAAAAAAGAGATTGTCGACTTTAATATAATATTCGGTCGTCTCCTGTTACTTGTCCCGTGGAAGACGGAAATGCCGATAAATGTCTTATAATATTTTTTCCCATCAAAAACTTTCACATTACCATTATCCTGTGTTTATTATAATTATTAGTATGTTATCCGAATTCACGACTGACATCAAAAACGGATGTCTTACTCGTTAGTGTCTAGGGGGTGAAAATTGTAAAAATATTTATATTCGAATATTATAAAAAGTTAAATTTCATTAATTAATTAATTTATAATTATTATATTTAATAATAAATTGTAACGAGCTATCTCCTGACAAATTGCTAGAAATTATTGAGTCTTAATGGCCCGATATAAGAATCAATCTGTGCGTTTGATATTTGAAGCAATTATGGGGTTAAGTGTATTCATTATATAAAATTTAAGAAATTACCTTGACTAAAGTTACAATATCTCATTATTAAATAATCTCGTAATTTATTTTCCAGAGTAATTCACAGATATGGAGCCAAGTTTAAGTGAAAGAATCCCAGAAACGTGTTCTTGTGAAATTCTTTTTCCGACAATTAATTTTTTGAGGCTATTCGGAATACAAAACATTTATAAATGCCAACACCAAAATGAAATCAAATTATCTTGGTTTTTAAAATTACATCAAATTGTAGTTTTAAGCGTCATTATCACGTATAATGTATTTTTACACTTGATGTTATACCTTCCGAAATCTCAGTCTGTTTACATTTGTTCAAATCACCTGGATTTATTCGGAAGTGATAATGTAACAATAGCAATTGCCCACATCATTTACCAATATCTTATTTTATTTGTATATTTTAAGATAATATTAACCAAAGAAACCAAAATTAGTTTTGGATACTTCTACGGCGAAAAAATATGCCTAGTACAAAAATTACAAATGTCACTTATTAATTATACTTCAGTCATATATTCAGCTATTTGTATATACACAAATATTGTACATTTATTCGTATTATTTCCCAAAATAATAGAATCTACGAATATATACAATGCAGGATTTTGCTATTTTTTGCTGAACATCAACTACTTTTTTAATCATGGAATCGGATTATTTATCATAGCAACATTTGTATTGAATTTAGTTATAATAAAAGTTCAATTTGATAGTTTATCGAAGGATGTCTTTAATTTTCGGCCAGATAGATACGACTTATCAAAGTTCCTTAAATATTTTGCTATGCGTTATAAAGAATGTCGTGAAATGTTGGCAGAAATTAATATTATATTTAATGGAGTAGTTTCTGCAGCATACACTCTTGTAATTGGAATTGCATGCCTTTTTCTATATTCCACAATATATTTCACTGAAGACTCTTCTCACTTTTTAATGTTACTCGTTATTATGTTTATAATTAGTATGGCCACTTTAGTAACAACATTATCGGCTGCAGAAGTATCGGTGTCGGTAAGTAAAGTTTAAAGTAATTGAAATTTGTTATATAATCTACATTTATATTATATTACTAATATAAAAACCAAAACTTAGAGTAAATCAATAGGCGTTTACCTACTAAAAATAAAACGAATAATAATTGATTAATTTAAAGAAAAATTACAAATGAATATTTTCTTTTTATTCAGGCGTTAAATCCGTTAATCAATTTAAAAAAATTCTGTTTCTATGACTTGAAAACTATGGACAGATTAAAAGTAAGTATTCATAATAATAATAATAATAATAATAATAAAAACAACACAGAAACATACACATGGCATATATAGACTACAGAAAAGCATTTGACAGTGTTCCACACAGTTGGCTGCTACATATTCTACACATGTACAAAATACATCCATCACTCATTGCATTCTTCGAAAACACTATGCAGCACTGGAGAACAACACTGCATCTCAGGGTTAGTAACACTTCCATACAAACAAACGAAATATTCATTAGGCGAGGAATTTTTCAAGGAGATTCCTTGAGTCCTCTCTGGTTCTGCCTAGCCCTGAATCCATTATCCAACATGTTAAACAACACGCAATACGGCTACAATATCAGACACGAAAAAACAACACAGTTTACACTCTCACATCTCATGTACATGGACGACATAAAACTTTATGCATCCACACAAAAACAACTTCATCAACTCCTACAAATCACACATTCATACACTAAGGACATACAAATGGAGTTTGGCCTAGACAAATGCAAAAAACTTCACATAGAAAAAGGAATCCTGAAGAAAGAAGATTTTGCACTTGGAAATGGAGACGTTATTGAATCCATGGAAGAGGGCGAGTTCTACAAGTACTTAGGATTCCAACAGGCCAAACTAACAGAACATACACAAATAAAGCAACGATTAATTAAAGAATACCAAAGTAGGTTAAACGCTATACTTAGAACACAGTTAAATGCAAAACACACAGTTAAAGCAATAAACACATATGTCATCCCAGTACTCACATACTCTTTTGGAGTTATACATTGGACTCACACAGATCTCGAGCAACTCCAAAGGAAAACAAGAACAACACTTACTAAGCATAAACAACATCATCCTAAATCCGCCACAGAAAGATTAACCCTTCCACGTAAAGAAGGCGGACGTGGCCTGATTGACATAGTTAACCTTCACTACAAACAAATACAGTCACTGCGAGAGTTTTTCTACAAGAAACAAGAAACATCACAGTTACATAAAGCAGTAACTCTAGCAGACTCAAATAACACACCATTAAACTTACACTCACAACATACAGACATGACACAACATATAAAAAGCATAGACAACATTAAGCAATCATGGGCTCAAAAGGCTCTCCATGGCAGGCATCCTTACGACCTGGCCCAGGATTTTGTTGACAAAACTGCGTCAAACAGCTGGTTAGATCGGGGATGCCTCTTTGGGGAGACGGAAGGATTCATGATTGCCATACAGGATCAGGTCATAAATACTAAAAACTACAGAAAACACATACTCAAAGATACAACACTCACAAATGACACATGCAGAAAATGTCACATCATGCCAGAAACTATACAACACATCACTTCTGGTTGCAAGCTCTTGGCACAGACAGATTACTTACATAGACACAATCAAGTAGCAAATATAATACACCAAGAGCTTGCAAAGAAACACAAATTGGCAGACATCCACGAACCATACTACAAGTATATTCCACAGACAGTATTGGAAAATAACACGCACAAAATGTATTACGACAGAGCCATAATCACAGATAAAACAATTTACCACAACAGACCAGACATCACACTCATTGACAAACACAATAAAATCACATACATTATAGACATAGCCATTCCAAACACTCACAATGTACAAAACACATGCACTGAAAAAATTAGCAAGTACACAGAACTCGCCCAGGAAATAAGGCATCTGTGGAGGATGGATAGGGTGCTTATTGTACCTGTTGTTCTCTCCTGTACAGGTGTGATACCACACACACTACACAAAAGCCTGGGAACATTAGAATTGAGTAGAAATACATACATAACACTACAGAAGGCCACTATATTGAATACATGCCACATTGTTAGGAAATTCCTGAATACAGACACTGACACACTTATTTAATTTTAGTTTTGTTTTGGTTGCTATGCCTTGACTCTGGTCCGGCATAGTACACAGCCACCGGTGTGAACCGAGTAAAACCCACTAAACCCAACATAATAATAATAATAATAAATACTTTCTAAATTTTTAAAAATTCGTAAAATATTAATGAATTTGATATTTAAATTACCGAGTCGTACTTTAATTGATACGAAAAATTGTTCCGAAAAAAATTTTCCTTTAGAAAAAACATTAAATTTTTCACTTTATCTATCGAAGATGGCCTGCATATTCAAATAGGTTGCAATTATCCTTAACGATTTTTATCAAATTCATTTAAAAGTTCATTATTTGCATTAGGATTGTCTCATAAATTTATTATTTTAGTTAGTTTGTTCATTAAAGTTACTCGATGGACCGAAAATCGGATTAGAATGTTTAGATTTTGCATTTGAGAAATCGTCTCTTATTCAAGTAAGTATGTTTTAAAAACAAATTTTCATAAAATACTGGCGCATTTAAGACATTTCTATTATAAGATATTTGTTAATAGTTTGATTTATCAAAAAATAAACTTTTCAGATGCTGGACAGTGGATTCTCTTTTTATTCTACTGTGAAAGGTATACAAGATGCCAGAAAGCCAAAGATTTGCAAGTAAAGAAAATCTCTTTAATCACATGCAGTAATTGCCTAGAGAATAGTTGTTTCTTCACTATTGAATATGTCTAACACTTAGCATCGTACACTGTGTACAAATGAATTTCTCATTTATTGTCAAACATTTTCTATATAATGTCCTATACCTACAATGTTAACATTAAATGTCTTAATACTGTTTGAATTTAATAGTGAAAATCGATTAGGCCAAGAAGTAAGAACGGGTAATGACTATTTTTAAATTGTATAATTGATACTGTATTACTTAATTTAATTAGATAGTCGGTTTCCTTTTTCACTATCATTGTGGTGCTGGATAAATTCCGGACAGGAATGAAAAAAAAAGGCAGTGTGAGTGCCCACAGAGCGGAACAAGTCAAAAATAATTGAAATTATAATGACGTATTTCTAGTTAGAAAAGCCAAAGTTTGCGTAATGTTATTAGCAAGGTTGCGGCCCAGATTTTCATCGCGAAAACGTGAATGTCAAATGTTCAGTGCCACCTTTCTTAGCCTAGGAGTTTGACAATGGATTTTGGAATGTCGAGTATGATTCCAACAGAGACAATTCCGTGGATATGTATATAGAGTTTATGAAGTAATGATCAAGAATCTAAATTTGGCATGGTAACTTTTGTATACAGAGCATTAATGCTGTTATATTTTGGTGGTTAAAAGTCGAGTGATGGGGAAATTGAGTGGTGTCATGTATCATATCTCGAGAGGGTAGGATTAATGAATATGTTGCTGTTACCCTTTCGACTATCAAATTTCAAAGATCGTTATGACATATTACAATTTGGTAAATTGTCAAGATACAAAACGAGAACAAACAATTTATTTTACAAAAATCGTGTATCATTCATATAAAATAGAAATTTATGTTACATAAGACTATACTTATTATAAGTACAGGTAACCCCCGTATAACACGGCACTTCTATAGCACGGATTTATTCTGACACGGTTCGAGAATTGGGTAAAACCCTCGTATAACAGGAAATGTAATTAATTTTTACATACTTAAGTAATAATAGTTCACGAAAATTATTATTTTCGTGAACTATTAGTACTTAAGTATGTAAATTTTCTCTTCTCGCCTTTTGTCGATACACGTGGTCCTTCTCGAAACTTGTTTCAATGTTGCCAGATCGCGACGCTTCTGCTTCTGATGTTGCCGAATGTTTTCCCCTTATTCCATACTTGCTTTATTCTTCATAAGTGCTTAGCACCATATAAGGAAATTTATGAAGACCTTTTAACTAGAAGCAAGCAATCTAAAATTACATACATTTTGCAAAAGGTAAAGCATGGATCTGAAGATAATGCAGAAAAATGCTCAGAGGATAAGGATAACTTGCCAAAAAGAAAACGCTCTCGGTTAATTAATAGTTTAATTAATAGTAGAAAACATTGTTTAATTTATATTAATATGTATCACTTAAAAAATTTTAATGAAAATATTTATCTTAATTATGAAAATATACTAGCATGTTTTTTAATTTTTGGAACCTAACCCTCCTTTTCGTATTAGTTCTATGTTTCGTATAACACGGATTCGCATAACACGGCAATTTTTTGGAACGTAACTACCGTTTTCTACGGGGGTTACCTGTATATCACTCTTATTATGAAGGTCAGCTTAATGCTTCGTTGTACAATGTAAATAATTTCAAAGAAAATTGAATATTATATAAATATTTTAAGCAATCTTCTCTCTATAAATGAAATATTATTCTTAGTGTCTATTAGTAGTATAGAAACGATATATGCTGGATTACAAGATTAATTTAATATAAAGTAATGATGCAAACTGGATTAGAAACACCGATGCGATATAGGAATTTAATATAAAGTAATAATGCGAACGGGTTTATAGAAAAATAAAGACCGATACGATATAGATTATATTTTATACAAAATAGTGGTGCAAACTGAATTATAAAACTGACAGAAATAATCAAGGTCTGCATAAGGAGGTGTGCCTACTTCTTGAGCCGTCATTTTGGGGTTTTTGGAGTCGCATGTTTTAAGCAAACTTGTACGAACAGTCAGTTTTATACGACATTAATTTAAACCAAAATTGCATAAATCCAGTGATTTCCAGTCAAAAATGTAATACAATAATAATTTCGGATGATTATGCAACCCCAATTTTATGTAACGTTTTCATCAAATAGTTTAAAAGAAACAATCATCCATATCATCACTGTTAATTAAATAGATGCTAAAACTGATGCAATTACTTGTATAGGCACTTTGTAAAGTAATGTAATAACATCAAAAAAATTTAAATTATAGTATAATACAGAATATGATAATATAGTATAACAAATTTATAATTATTTTTTAAAGCATGATTGATTATAAAATTAAGATGAAATTAAATAGTATTATTAATAAATGTTGTCAATGTAATGCTCATTTTATAATAAGTAATAGATGTGTAGATATATTTTAAATTTATAAATAGCTTTGAAAAAATTCCAAAAATAAAATTTTAAATTAAATTATTTGATAATAAACTGACAAATAATACTTGAATAGAATACAGTGTATTCAAACAAAATATGAATATTTGTTGCCATAGCAAATAATGCAAAAATATTCTTTTTTACAATTAAATAGTCAATTTTACTTTAATTAAATAAAATAAAAAATATCAATTTGATGTTGTTTGTGCATAACTTTTTTGTTTACATATTCTGCATTAATAATAAAATTTAAAGTTTACTACTAAAAACTACTGTAAAAATATTAAGTCTTTTGCATTATATTTGATATATTTAAATGTGAGAAAAATACATCATTACACTTTAAATCCATTCCAAAAAAAAATGAATCAAATGCACAATTCAGCTAAATTATTTTTACTCGTGTTCTGAAAATGGATGTACAAACACAAGCATTTTAAAAGCATCTGATCCTTAATTTTTTTTTCCAGTAAAACAATTTATGTTATTCAAATAAAATCTGTTTTTAAATGTTCAGGATAAAAGATATGAATGATCAGTGGCAAAATAATTATTGCTATGCAAATGAAAAAATTAAATTTCATGATGAACTCAGGATATTTTTCTTCTAATTATCAATTAGAGATACCTAAAATCCTAAAATGAAATATACCTAAAATCAGATACCTAAAATGAAAGGCTGACGTCTGATCATTTTTAATTGTAAATTTTACCTATTGTTATTCGTTTTTATGAAGTGATTTCTTCAAATCAATGTAAAAGGGTATTTCTATGGTGNGCGTTGGAATTTCGAAAAATCCTTTCTTAGTGTGCGTTTCCATGACGTACCCTAACTGTGTACCAAATTTCACCTCTTTAGGTTAAGCGGTTTGCTCTGGGCGATGATGAATCAGTGAATGAATGAGTGAGTCAGTCAGGACAAGCAATTTTATATATTTAGATTGCCATTATCGTTTATAAATTTCCATGTATTCCATTCGTTTTCCATTCGTTTGTGAGGGTATAAAACGTGAAAATGAATCGTGACGCTGAACTTAAGTGATTTCTACAAAGGGAGAATATAGAACAAGCGTGCTTGATGGAGCAGACGCTTGGCAGGGGAAATCCACTGAACTCAATAGGGACTAGACAAAGACAACTATCCCGGTTTACAAAATAACCCTTTAATTTTGTCTGGGAGCATACAGTAATTCATACAGGCGGCACAACTGGATCTTCCCCCAGGGGGTCGAGAAGGCAAAAATCTTCCTAGTCGATTTTTCTAGTGGAATCTGATAATATCCGGATTTTAGGTCTAAAACCGAAAAAAATTTATTTCCGTGGAGTTGTGACAAGATGTCTTCCACTCTATCCTGGGGTTTTGTGATATCATTGATTCTCCTCAGGTCTAAAGTCATCCTTAGTTCACTGGATTCCTTCCGTACTAAGTGCACAGGGGAATTCCACTTGGACAAACTTTCTTCTAAGATCCCTGCATTTATGAAGAAGTCGATCAATTCTTTCAATTGTGGGAGGTAAGCGTGAGGGATTCGGTACTGTCTGATGTTGATGGGAAGGCTAGACAGGAATTCCGGTTTGTGTGTAAACTTAGTCGTGCCCGCCAGGTCTTCAATACGATTTGCGAATGATCTCGTATGTTCCGTGAGCACTTCCTTGACGATTACACGAACGTCATCGCTTAAATGTGACAAATCTGGGAGTCCACTGAGAGTGTCCGTCACGTGGCCCACATTTGAAAATTCTATACTACTCTCTCTGTCCGGTTCTATCCCATTCGCAACTTCGAAGGTGCTCATTACGTTATGCAGAATCTGCGGCTTTGAGGCGATAAAATCCATACCAAGAATTATCTGGTAATCGAGGTTGTTAGGAAGTGGCATGCAGGTAAACCTAACTGCTCCCTCAACGTCACTGCCTGCGATGAACGGGATCTCCAATACCTTACTGTATTTAGTCAAGTGACCAGTTATGCCCCTTATGTTGACCTCATGGTCTGAGAAGGAAAGTGGCCTTTCCTGGTTAGTTTGATGGCCGTTTCATAGTTAATAGTAGACTTCTCGGCACCTGAGTCTTCTAAGCAAAACACCGTCTCGTCCATAATATACCCCTTCACCATAGGCAACCCTTTTTTTGTAAAGGTAATAGAATTGGCCAGATCAAAATATTTCTTTGAATCGTGCCACCGGCCTCTAGCCGGACTCCTCATCAGTTTAAACGATGTTGCCTTCGGTTCAGGCAATTTCTTGCAAAATGGTTTGGCTCCCCGCATATAAAACAGGTTCTTACGGTGGTCCATTGACCGAGTACTTTCTTGGAATGCAGAGGTCAGTTTAGCCATGGACGTGCAGAGTTCTCCGAATTTGATTAATATATCCGTTATCTCTTTCTTCTCAGTCGAAGTAGAATATATATCTGAAGGTCCCCGCTCGGCATCTTCACATGCGGCCTCATTAATAATAAGGTTATGATTTCCTCTGGGCTTCCAAACAAGTTCAGTTTGTTCCATGTGCTCGGCTATTGTTATAACTTCTTCTAAGTTGCTCGGTTTGGCCTGGAGAACTGCTAATTTAATAGATGATCTCATACCTTTTATGAACCGATCCATAATGATCTCGTCACAAAGGGATTCTAGACAACTATTCTTTGCAGATGCTCTAGTGAACAGGGTCTTCATCTGAATCGTATAATCACATACACTTTCATCGTGGTGCTGTGAGATCGACAACATCTCATCGAAGGCTGTTTTCTTGTTTAACCTTGATTTTGTCGAAACTCTTAATCAGATTTTCTTATTTTCCTCAAATGAATGTTGGAAACATGTTTATAAATTAAAGAACATAGCCAAAGGCCCAGTAGAACATATTTTATCCAGTCCAGTAGAACATATTTTATCTCAGTATACCAGCAGACCCGCCACGCATTGTTATGGCTCAAAATGTATCTATTATAAATGTATAACTCAAAAAGACCACTTCGAAAAATTTCCCCTGTGGGGGGAGAATTTTTCGAAAATCTCTTCTTAGTGTACATTCTCTTGATGTACCCTATTAAAACGCAATCAAAACAGCAAAAAACGCATCTAAAATAGTATAAATAGAAGCAGAGTTCTTCACCCTAAGCCTTAATTAATCCTTTCCATTTCCCCAGTGGGGGAATTTCGACATGTATATTATATAAACACACGTGCGTATTCGAATGCAACGTTGTGTCAAAATTTCAAAGGAATCGGTAGGAACAAACGAACATTAAATTTTTATTTATATAGATAGATAGAAGATGATCTGCTTTAGTTCATCCTCACAGAAAAGCAAACTTAGGTCGTCGTACTCGCGGAGTTAGCGCCATCTGTTGGACATAAAAGCCTTAATCCTAGGTGACATCTTTTAATTTACATTAGAGCGTCGATTATCCGAACGAATTGGGGACTGGGGTTGTTCGGAAGATCGATGTTTCGGATAACCGATTATACACGAAAAAATATATTAATTTATCCAATGTTGAAATTTTTCTCCGTTGCGTGTCGCTTTGCTTTGAATTTTCGTCGATGTTAAGTTTAACGAAGACTATTGTATCGTTAAAAATTATTTTTTTTTATTTTGTACAAACAAGATAAATATATTGAAAAATATAAAAACAATAAAAAAATTATACTTCAGAAGTTAATTTAGTATCAAAAACGTGAAATATTTGAGTAGCCCAAGACATAGCCAAAGATTGCAGCCCCACAGCACTGGCGAAAATTTAAATTTGCCGACTGGAATTCTTTCGGATAATTGACGTTTCGGATGATCGACTTTCGGATAATCGACGCTCTACTGTATATGAATGTTTAACGAAATAATATATAGCCTATGTCCCTTAATCTTGTCCCTTGGTGACCTCGTTGACCTTCCGCAAGTCCAGGGTAATCCGGATTTCCCCACTACTCTTTAGGATAATGTGTATAGGGGAGTTCTACTCGGATAGTGACGGTTCAATGATGCCAGCCTCTAAATACTATTGAATTTTGTCTTTTGATTCTGATGAAACCGTGTTGTTGTTTTTATGCTGTTTCTTTGCAACTGAATTTTGTCTTTTAATTTNGATGAAGAACAATTTCTTCCCCAATTTAAGAACTAATTGTTTTATATATACAAATAAAACTTTAACTTATCAAGATTTCACTTGACTTTTTTAATATTTCCTTATTAAGAATTGTTTTATTGAATTTGGGTAATTTTTGAGAATTGGGGCAATTTAACGCCATTGCTCATTCATAAAGTACATAACTTAACAACACCCAACACTCAAATTTACAGCTTTACGCAAATCAAATCACACTACTACACTTAATTTATTTACATTAATATCTAGAATGCCATTTATATAACCAGAAGTTCTATCTAAGCTGTAATTAACACTGTTATTTTTGCTAAACTGAATGTTAAATTTTAGAAAATGCTACAATTTTAAATAAACTATTTCTTTTAAAAGAAGTTGTTTTATTTCTCATAGTATATGGTTTAATTTTTATTAAGACATATGAAAATGAAGCTTAACTAGAATTTTAATGTTTGTTTACTTATTTTTATATTAAAAATAGTTGTTTTTTCAACTCTTCTATGTAACTCTTGAATACATTGATGATTCTGACATTTTATTTTTTACATGTTTAATAGATTTAACTGATTGTGAGCACTTAAAGCCAGGAGTCGTGTGACATCANAAAAACAAATAAAAAATTATACTTCAGAAGTTAATTTAGTATCAAAAACGTGAAATATTTGAGTAGCCCAAGACATAGCCAAAGATTGCAGCCCCACAGCACTGGCGAAAATTTAAATTTGCCGACTGGAATTCTTTCGGATAATTGACGTTTCGGATGATCGACTTTCGGATAATCGACGCTCTACTGTATATGAATGTTTAACGAAATAATATATAGCCTATGTCCCTTAATCTTGTCCCTTGGTGACCTCATTGACCTTCCGCAAGTCCAGGGTAATCCGGATTTCCCCACTACTCTTTAGGATAATGTGTATAGGGGAGTTTTACTCGGATAGTGACGGTTCAATGATGCCAGCCTCTAAATACTATTGAATTTTGTCTTTTGATTCTGATGAAACCGTGTTGTTGTTTTTATGCTGTTTCTTTGCAACTGAATTTTGTCTTTTAATTTCGATAGGAAGGTATGCAGGATACGGTATTGTCGAGTATATATTGGGGTGCTAATGCACAATTCAAAGTCATGGATATACTTACAAGTTAGTGGTACCTGTTAGCCTTTCGACCGCCTCATTGAAGATATCAGAGAAGTCTTTGATGAGCTGCTGTACCCCTACAACCTGATCCGGAGGGAGGTGAGTCAAGTCAATTTGCATAGTGAGGTTTGGTGGCTTGGGTGCTTCACGAAGAGAAGCAAGTGCAAAGGCCAGATTTTTCTCAGCCGGAGGGCTCCCTCTAGTCATGAGGCACGCAATTTTAATTAACATTTCTGGGTAAGCACGCAGGAAATCCATACCAAGGATGCCCTGATTACTCACCAAAATTCCAGAATCCACCACGATAAATTTCACGGGAAACGCCTTATCATTTAACCTCACTTTAATTAATAATTCTATATTGCTTTTCATGACTCCGCCTGACACTCCTTTCACCCATACATTAACAGTGCTGGTATTAAGGGAGCTATCCTTTAGGTGATCCAGTTCACAACGATTTATAAGCGATTTTTCCGCACCGGTGTCTAATAATAAGTTCAGCGCACGGCCGTTGATCTCCCCGGAAATGTATGGGAGGTTGTGGTTGTTAATGCCCGGTTCACTAGCCAGTTGAATATTCACTTCGGAACCACCATCCTGGCCGCTACGGTAGTCCCATTCTAGTTTAAATTTTTCGGGCAGTTGGCACATAGATGGTCCCTACTTCCGCAGGCGAAACATCTCCTACCCCGACCGGGTATGACTTTGGCCTTCGTTGGGTTGCATTCACCCGGCCCACCAGTTAATCCCAAAACGGCCTGAGACAGCTGTGATACAGTCTCCTCCAACTTAGCTAAACGAGCCGCGATTTCCGATCCGGTTATGTTACTCTTATCGGGGGAAGTTGATTCATTGTGAGGTGGTACAACAACACCGCCTACCTGAACTTCTTTGAGCCCACAGGCTTGCTCGATTTTTGCCAATTTCTCGGCTAATTCGACCGCCTCATCAAATGATTTTGGTTCGCGCTCTAACAGTTTCATTCTTAAGTCTGGGTTTATCTCTTGGTTGAATTGATTGCTTAACATCTCACTTCTCAATGTGGCCATGTGTGGGTTTGCACAGACCATTCTTTCAAACGATATACACAATCTAACCTTATACTCACCCACTGACTCATTACGTTTTTGTCTTATGTTGATGAAGTCCTTCAATGTGCCTCCATCAGTCGATTTCTGTCTGTGGAAGCTACCTAGTAGAGACGTCTTAATTCTGTTGTAGTCGTTTCGGTACACTTCGCGTAAGTCCAACAAGAGGCCGAAAGGTTCTCCTTTCAAGCGTGATTGGGCTACGGCCAAGCGAGTTCCGCTTGTCCACCCGGCGATCATTGACACTTCCTCCAGAATATCGAAAAACTGCTTGATGGATACATTATCTGCTGAAGTACCTGAGAATGTCGGAATCATCCCCAGGTATCCCGTAACGACTGGGGTCGCTGCTGCTGGGTCGTGGTTTCCTGGAATGTTCATGGTCGACTCAGGTTGCATGCCGTCACTCGAATACTCTGCCCTCTTTGTCTCCATATAGACCACGTGGTAATTCTGTCGCGGACGCCAGATGTGGAAAATCGTAAGACTTAATATTCTCACTAATTGTAGGTGTAGGTGAATTACCACGTGGGGAAGAGATACAAAGAGGCAATTTAATAATAAGTTCATATAAATGACAAAATATATATGTAATCGTACAATTATAACGATGGTTCACAAGATACAATTGTACACGCATTGAAAGTTCTCACCGTTACAATACTATAGTCCCAGGTATTTCACTCGTCGTAATCCAATCCGTTGCAGGAACAAAAAACTCACGGTAGAAAAGGATCCTTCACATTCACCGACCCCTCTAAAAATCTCCAAGAAAGAAGCCCCTATATCCAGTCGACGTCGTCTTAAAAATCCTCCTGTATCTTCGACAGGTTGCCAACCCTTTTTCCCCACGGCCGAAAAATAGCTCCTTCCAAAAAATACATATATATTACCAAATCACCAAATAAGGCAGAAAGCTGCAACCACACACTAGTAAAATTACGGTTTAACCGAACATTAATTATTTCTCGATAAGATTGGGGCTTTTTGTATTTTTACTGGACTACTGGTATTAGGAATAACGAGGCCTGGATCACATCCCCACCATGCAATGCGTGTTACTGCATGCGCGCATTACTTGATATTTAGCAAATTTATACGTTACGTTTGTTACAAAAATTGAAAGATTCATGTATTTTTCTGCACGTTATAAATTCGCAGCCATTACTTTCAAGGTCAGTACACAATTATAATCTCTATTTAACAACGTGGGAACCAAATTTTGAAAAAATTGCTGAAGATTTATCGCAACAAATATCCCATTAAATTTTGTTAGAAATTATTGTAGAATAATTTAAATTTTCTTTATTGTTAATTATAATTATTTATTTTTAGGAAATGTAATTTATGCATGTATTGAAATGACTTTTGTGATTTTATATAATATACTTATCAAATAATAATAAATAAATGTATGTATCTGATTAAATTTGTTATTATTTATGTAAAATAAGTAATTCACTTTTAGTTATAGTTAGTTAGTTAAAGTTTTTTTTATGATGCTCAGTTATAAGGACTGTATACATCTAACGCAGTAATTATAAAATTTACATACAAAAATATAAGGGGTACTTGAGAAACAACTAATGGGCTAATGGGGTACATCAACAAAAAAGGTTGAGAACCATTGGATTACGCTATACGATCGAAACCTCTATTGTTAATTGAAAAATATGATGTACAGGAGCAAGACACTAATAAAAAACGAGCAATTACAGTCCGTTATTGTGATGATAACTCAATACCAGACTGCAATTGGTTGTTTTTTTTTAATTTTTTACTAATTTACGTTGCCTCTTTGTCTGTTTGCATGTCTGTCCATATAAATATACTATATATATAATTAAAATATACGCTCTCGATTTTAGTAGTGCCTTGCCTCTGTACATCGCACTTTTTCTGACAAGAACAGTTATACCAGTTATCTACCTAATTCCGATCTAGAGAAGATTTTTGAATTGAAATCACGTGACTTCACCTGATTTCAATTCAAATCTGGTCTGGAACAGTAACTCGTATTTCGGGCCTTCTGTTCCTAAGGTTTCCATATCTGGGTTCTACTTTCATCTATCTCACTCCATTGTTGAGATTATGGAATTTCCTTCCATAATAAGCAGAAAGGCTCATCCGTCTGTCTGCTTTATATTTGCTTTTTAAGCTGCAATTTTTTTTCGTTGCACAGTATTCTTGAAATTATGCGACCATAAATGAAAACTTAAGGCGCACATGTTTATAAATATTCATAGTTACTCTTTTCATACATTTTTACGTGTTTTCTATAAACACTACAAATATTTGCTATAAAACAAAGTTCAAACAAAGGATGCGGCTCTTGCCTCTCTCTATATCGCTGTTATTAAATATAATAATTATAAATAAATAAAATTTATTTATAATTATTATACTGTTCAATTGAATAATTTATTTCTTTTAGCCATTAATGTTGTTTTAATCTTGGTCTATATTAGACATATATACATGAGGACTTATCATGTATATGCGTGTCCAATTAGGTGTGATAAGCCCTCGTGTCTATGTATCTAATTGATATAGACTAAGACTTAAATTATTATTCTGTATTTAACAAAAGTTGACTGATTGTCTTCTGAAAAAAATATTGCTTAGTAATTACTTAGTCTTAATAACCCAATAAAGGAGTTTATCTGTTCGCTCGATATTTGAAGTGATTATGGGGTTATTTGTATTTTAATTTTATGAAATTTTAGAAATTTTCTACATGAAGTAATAATTTCTTATTATTAAATCATTTTTCAATTTATTTTCCAGAATCATTCACTAATATGGAGCCGAGTTTAAAAGAAAGAATCACAGAAATGTGTTCTTGTGAAATTCTTTCTCTGATAATTAATTTTTTGAGGCTATTCGGAATACAAAACATTTATAAATGCCAACATCAAAATGAAATCAAATTATCTTTCTTCTTAAAATTACATCAAATTGTAGTTCCAAGCGCCATTATCACGTATAATGTATTTTTACATTTGATGTTATACCTTCCGAAAGCTCAGTCTGTTTACATTTGTTCAAATCATCTGGATTTATATGGAAATGATAATGTAACAACAGCAATTACCCACATCATTTACCAATATATTATTCTATTTTTTGATTTTCTTTTTGAAACCGTGTCCTGTTTATATTTGTGGCGTAATAAACACTAGTATTGTGTTTTATTCCAAAGACATATGGCAAATTTCCCATCAAATTCCTTTATTAGTTGATACGGTACATTGTTTTGTACATCGTTTCGGGCTTTGCCCCTCTTCAGTCAACTAAAATACAATATATATATTTAACTTATTACAGTAGAGAGTTTACATAAAATAATGAGTACATAAACGATATATAGACGTACCTTTTGGTTACACTTTGTATAATTTAAAAGCGTAAAATCTGCTTTAATCTTTGTATAACTAGTATATATTATAAATAAATTAAAAGGTTAAAAGTTCTAAAATCTTCTCTTATAAGCATATTTCGATACTACAAACTGTAAAAAATTTTTAACTGTTTCCTCCNGTGGAAGGTAAAGAGGGGGAGGAAACAGTTAAAAATTTTTTACAGTTTGTAGTATCGAAATATGCTTATAAGAGAAGATTTTAGAACTTTTAACCTTTTAATTTATTTATAATATATACTAGTTATACAAAGATTAAAGCAGATTTTACGCTTTTAAATTATACAAAGTGTAACCAAAAGGTACGTCTATATATCGTTTATGTACTCATTATTTTATGTAAACTCTCTACTGTAATAAGTTAAATATATATATTGTATTTTAGTTGACTGAAGAGGGGCAAAGCCCGAAACGATGTACAAAACAATGTACCGTATCAACTAATAAAGGAATTTGATGGGAAATTTGCCATATGTCTTTGGAATAAAACACAATACTAGTGTTTATTACGCCACAAACATATTATTCTATGTATATATTGAAATATAATAATAAAGAAACTAGTGTGAGAGGTCGGACTTCGAAAAAAAAAACCCACAATTTTATTCGGAAATTTCTTGAAAGAAAATTCATTTGTTGTTTTGAAAAGGAAATTTATTTAAATCTCAGAGAAAAAAAACATTTTCCATTTTATTACTGGAGGATGAGTACAATTCTCTTCCCGGAGTCGTTTCCTTTCCCAGGGAACTCAGAATGTGTCACTGGGAACTACAACAAAAAATCCACTATTGGTGGAAAACGACAACGTGACTTGGAAATAAAAAGGAGACTTGAAGGAACAGTGAGAGGGATCGAGAGTCCGCGAGAATATTCCCTGTGTGCCAGCCGAAAGGATTTACCATCATTGCTCCTCCCGAATATCCAGTGTTTCTCCGGGAACACCTACGAAGAACTAACGGATCTCAAGTTTGATAGACTTTAACACCATCCAAGGCAATAGAGGCATTCCCAAGGCTCCTCAACAACTCCGCAGACATATGGAAATCCGTACGTAGTGCTTCATGTATTTACAACGACCCGCGATATTATGTAAGCTCTCTCTCCAACTTGGTTCTCGCGAAGAAACTTTAAGATAAATACCCTTTTGTAGAACTAGTTTAATAAACGAATTTTGCTATTGTTAGAATTGTGTTGGGTGCACTTCCTCAAGCGGTATCCATCCCGAGTCCAACCGCCCACAGACGCGACTGCTCGCGCGTAAACGCGAACGTAACGGTCTCTGTGTCTACCCAGAAGACACAGTGGTGTCAGTCCTGATAAATTTGTCATTGCAGTCTTCGCCGACGCAATGTCGACCCTTCGGTCCTGTGGTGTCAAAGCATAGAGGGAGCCCTTCGGCATTGTCACACTAGAATTAGTTTTGGGTACGTCTATGGCAAAAGGATATGTCTATTACAAAAAATACAAATATCAATTACTAATTACACTACAGTAATATACTTAGCTATTTGCGTATTAATAAATAATTCTCACGCATTTACATTATTTCCCAAAATGATAGAATCTACGAATATATACAATGCTGAATTTTGCTATTTTTTACTTAACGTTAACTACATGCTCGTTGATGGAATCGGATTATTTATGACATCAACACTGGTATTCAATTTAGTTATTATAAATGTTTAGTTTAATAGTTTATCGGAGGATGTTTTTAATGTTAGGTCAGACATGCACGACTTAAAAAAGTTCCTTCAATACTTTGCTATATGTTACAAAGAATGCTGTGAAATGTTGGAAGAAATTAATTTTATATTTACTGGGATATTTCCTGCGTCATACATTCTTGTGATTGGAGTTACATGCCTTTTCCTATACGTCACTATATATTTCGTTGAAGATTCTTTTCAATACTTTATGTTACTTTTTATTCTACTTATGGCAATTTTTGTCTCTTCAACAATAAAATTAGCGGCTGCAGAAGTATCGGTGTCGGTAAGTAAACTTAAAAGTAATTATAATATTTGTACGGTATAATTTACTATTAATCATCGCTTTAGGATTAGGAAAAAGATTTAACTGCACACCTTTAGTTTAGATAAAAACGTTTTTGAAGTTAAATGCTAAATTACATAGTTCTATATTATGAATGTATGACGCTGTGTTCTCATTGTGAAAGTATTTTAACAATATTTTTCAGTAAGAGAACAATATTTTCATAATGGGAAATGTTTCTGTACAATACATTATTAATACATGTTGCTCTATTCAGACTCTTTCATGAAAGTTATTTTCGTGCTTATTTCAATATATAATTTAATTTCATTATTTTAAATACAATGAATCCAGATTTGAGGCTAAATTTTCAGAACAGTTTCGAGGTGTTTTCTGTCGACAGGCAGGATGAAAGGAAGATGACTTCTCTAATCTTTTATTTCTTATCTCGCAAACTGCCTTTGTATCACCAGCTAATCTTTGGAAATATAAATGCTACGTCGTTTATCGTAATCTGTCAATGATGACTTCGTCTATTACACGAACGTCTCAAATTAACATACATTTCTTGTGCGCTTGTTTTATATTATAGGATAAACAACTGAGTACTTAACATATGAGTGGCACTTATAATGTAACTAATGTGTGTTCTTGATTTTTCCATACGTACATGGTTAGATATATTACTCTTGGAAAAACCGTGTTTCCTCAGATACAATTGCTTCCATTTTAGGTCGTGAGCATCGTTGCTGCTCGCTGTTATATTCAGTAGTATCTGTTGCAGACGTCAGAACATGTGCAGAATCAGGATCATTTCTGAAACATTGACACAGCAAATTGTAGAAATACTAATACAGGCTATTAAACAATAACGTTATAAACCTATAATTCTAACGAAAGTACCGTTATTAAATCTTGCTTTGCTTCTTATCATATTGTCTGTATATATTACGTTGTTATGGGCGAGTAGCGCTAGGCGCGTAGTCAGATCGGCTACGTAAATATGGTCCATCTGATTTTTATAAAAATTACTAACATTCATTCATTGTTCACATAAAAAGCAACAAAAATTTGCACGAAGTCACCTACACAGTTAAGAAGGGTCATACGTAAGGCACTTGATTAATAAGGCCTCAGTATGATAAGCACGTTATATCACCATTACTTTTTATAGATATCTCGTTTGTAATTCTAAAGCGATGTAATATAAACTTGATAAACTAGTAGTATATATTTAATATTACTACAGATATACATAAATAGTAAATATTTCAAAAATTACAAATATAAAAATAGATACGGCATTAAGTAATGTATTTCAGAACGTTATATTCATAAAGTAATCTTAAGTGTTTGTGGCAAAATATCCATATCTACGATGCGAAATACTTGTCAAGAGACAATCCAAATTTTGAAGTTTATACTAATAAATCACACACACCTGAATTTTTTGCCGAGTTATTTTTGTTTATTCCAAACGTTTTCGGCCAATTCGTATAGGCCATCTTCAGGTTTTAATAGTTTTCGTTGTAATGGAATCATTCGTTCGAAATTCGTTTGAATTTGAACTTATTACAACTTTTATGTATAATAAATAAATTAAACTAAATATATGATAAAATGTAATCTAAAAATCGCGTTTCAATTTAACAATAAAATAAAAGAAAATTTATAACTTTGAGTTTGAAATACTAAAAACTCCAGAACATGAAAATGTTTATGGATTATTAAAACCCATATTTTTCTCAATTTTATATTTCCAAGCCGTTGGTAATGCTTTTGCATCTTTTGCATTTAGGCATCTGTCCCTCATCTTACTTCTGTAAATCTCTATTTTCTCCATTTCCATTGCGATGGAAGGTGAGTGTCCCGTCCTAACAATCTTGGCTTCATCCCATTTGACTACTGATCCGTCTGCCTGTGCCATACTTGCTAATATCGTACTATTCAGTTTTTTATTTATACTATATTTGTGCTCCTTNCAATTTCATTATAAGGGTTACCAACCTGTTCTTTTTATCCATTTTATTTTCAAATAGTTCTTCTCAAGCATATACTAAATCTACGTATTCATCAGCTACCACACCTAAAACATCTACATCTATATTTCTTGTACGTGATATAGCTTAATAATTGCCTTCAGAGAATGTGTCCATGATACACAATTTAGAGAAAATTTCGTTTCTTCATATATTGAGCTAATCTAAAAAATTCTGCAAAAAGATACGTCTTTTGTCTGTCCTTTCTACTGTCATTGGCTTTCTGTATACATTTTCAAGGCAAATTCCTTTGTAGGGTGTCTCTGCTTTGACAATTTCTAACCAGCCATTTATAATATTAATTGTCATCAGTTTTTACCAGAAGCAATAAATTTTATACGATGCATACTTTTACATCGTCATATTTTTTACAACAAACATTTTTTATATTTATAACTTTTATCAATTAACCATTATACATCAATGTTTTGTTTATGGTGTATTTGTTGTATTGTAAATTATTGCTGGTCTCTTTGTTAATATAATCGCACGTTCTCGTGATGCGGCCCAAAGTTTTGAAGAAAGTGTAGATCTACAAAGATAATTGTTTTTATTTACGTGTGCTAAACACAATACGATAAGAGTCAAAAAAGTATATATTTTTCGTATAATGTTAGGTTTGTTGTGTGTCGTATTTTACGGCATGTAAGATGCTAGTGTTTTTTTTTTTTTAACAAGGGGCTATGTATGAAGGCGCGGTCTTTGATAGCGAAATGAATGCCCCAAATGGCTTTTATTAAGCTACACTATCTTAGACTTACTCTGGAATAAAAATCTTATTATTTAATTAAAAATGGTATTTTAATTAAATAATAAAATTTTACCCGGAGGTAGCCGGGTATCCACTCCTTACTGCCATCCAAAATGTATCCAAAGGTACTTCGAAGAGTTGTAATTTCAATGTTCTGTCTGCTTTTAATTCCGCGAGTTCCTCTTGTAAATGAATAGGTAGAGATTCTGAAATCGCAACGAATGGATTACGAACCCAGTCGATATCTTCAACACTGTCTCCGAAATACTTCTTGAACCTTTGCTGCAGGATTTGTAAATGTTGTTTAGTTAGATCCATCATCACTTTATTACAGGAAGCAAGTGACCATACAGTCAAGAACATTTCAAACGAACCATTTTCAATTCTCTGTATCCACAAATTTAGCTTATTCACAAATCCTTGAATCTTATCCATACTAGTAAGAATATTTTCGTTCTTACCTTGCATTTTTCTGTTTAGCTCATTCAATTGTATGAAAATATCAGAAAGATAGGCCAACTTACATACCCATTCATCATCTGCAAATAAAGCCGCGTACTCGTGCCTCTCGACAGTCAAAAATGCACATACCTCGTCTTTAAGTTCCAATACCATAGATGTACCGAGTATAAACAAAAAGTTGTGCGTGGCTGCTAATATCGGTGGACTCGTCGATCTCAAGCGAGAACTTTCGACTGCTGTTGATATTTTCCTTCATAATGTCTTCAATGTCACTGGACATCTCAATAATTCGGCGACTGATTGTGTCATCAGAAAGAGGAATTTTTTATATTTCACTAGCAGCTTCTGAACCCAGGTCTATTTTCACCATCTCTTTACAAGCAGGCATTAATACCTTCACTGCATTTCTGAAGCAGGTGAATCGGTATAGGAATGTAATAAAGTTGAGGAAACACTAAAAAAAGGGACAAGTACCAAAATAAAGTAATAAAAGACAGGACTAATCCCAGCACTTTTGGGAAAAGCACGAACACGGAACAATTGGCAAGGGTAACAAAACACCTGTGAGCAAATTTATTTCATATTTAATTTCATAGAATACATAAAAATGCGTGACTTATAATAAAGAATAAACAATCATCATCATATTTCACCAGTGCTGCGTCAGAGAATGAAATACAAGCATAAGAAACACAGCAACTGTGATAAAAATATATAAATAAAACTTGATAATTAATAGAATATGTAAAAGTTCACGTCACACCTTTCGTTTTGTGACGGCACACCGGTTGCGAAACACCGATCTAGCCTACAATCAATCCACAATTCTAGCCATTTACATACTTGTTTGAGACATAGTTGCATGCCCCATTTTGTAGTAATCGAACAATTTTATCAATATTTGAAGCTTAATCTTTAGCTAATGAATGTATTGTAATTAGAAAACACTGTATTTAGTGTAAATAATAGCATATTAAAATGCCTAATACATGCGATCCAATATAATTAATGTATTTATAAAATAATTTTTATGACCGACATTTCGTATTTTGGGAAATTCCCTGAACGGTAAAATATAAAGTCTCAAATTCCGACAATTATTGTCTGTTGGGGCAAAGATACGTATAATGGGTACAAATATGACCATTTCCTATGGGAAATGATAATCTTTGTACCCATTAGACGTATCTTTGTACCAATTATTATTAGTTTGGTCAAATCCAATATAGGGAATTTTTTTAATTGTCTTTTTGGATAATATGAAACTTTAAAAAATGTTTGAATTTATTCGCTCCTTTACATTACTTTTTAATAAGAAAAAATCGTTTACGGGCATTTTATTTTTGTAACACACAATACAATACCATTCTTTTCATCTTTGAAATATATTTTAAAATACATCTACGTCACATTTAAATCTTGTTTCTATAAAAAGGCCTTCCTGGCAAACCTACTGGCCACTAAAATATATATTCATTAAATAACACTAATTTATTTCTCCTCGCCATAAATAAAAAAACTTTTCTATGTAAAATAAAGACTTTTTCATGCAATAATTATTATATATTTTTAACATTAAGTGATTTCCTCATTTTGAAGTAGTAATTAATTTCATTCTTCTTTTCTATGGTTTTTTTTATTCCTCTTCATTTTCTGCTGTATTACTGCAAAAATTTAGCAACATATTACGTGAGTCGATTAAGTGAGAATAATATTATAAAATGTAATTATTTTCTAAAAAATTCCGTAATAATTTCTTACTTGACAATAATATCATGCAAACGAATATTTTTGGTCTCGGGTAAACGCAAAATGCACAAACCAGACGAAAGAGTCAATACACCGATTATAATAAAGGGAATGCTCCAGTTCACCTTTTCACTCTGTGACAAATACAATAACATTATATTATAAAATAGTATAAATAAGTTAATCAATGTTAAAGACGAGTGTGAAGTCCTACAAGATCCTTCATAAAAGGTGCAACGATCGCTCCGATTCTGGCAAATGTAGAACACGATCCGATACCCACGTTACGAACTACAGTCGGGTACAATTCTAAAGTATATCCATATATCGTGTTTATTGCAAGAGTCGTGAAGCATCTACTTAACACTACGAAAACAATCCTCAGCCATATAAGATGTATTTTAAAAAGACCGTAATATTCAGAATCGCGATGAAATCATAAATGCTAGGACGTTTTAAAACAAAATTAAATACGTTTTGAATTATAATTTCATGTTCTTAATAGTAAAACTACACTAATAATTAGCAATATCAATTACATGTTTACCGTCTGGAACAGCTGTTATCAGCAACGAAGTGATGCCCACTGAAAGATATTCAAACATCAAAATACGTCTTCTTTCAAAGCGAGGTAAAATAATGTTCAACGCACCAGAAACACAATATTGTAATGAGGAATATATGACGAAAAAAAGAAAAATGTTTCCTCCTGTGATATCTGCATTTAATGATAATGCGTAGGCGTCAAATATCATTACTAACCTGAAAGTAGTGAAAGAGATTCAGTAGTGTGTTTAAATAATTAGGATAAGTATAAAGAAGGCAGTCGATTGAGTTATGTCACTCCATTTTTGTAAAGTGAAACCGTTCTATTAATACAGGTCTTAATTTACCATTCAATTTTGAGAGATATTATACAATTTATTATTTGTATAAATTTCAAAAATGCACAGAATTATCTCTTATAAATGAAAAATTATTTCATAAGCGAACATATCGAAAACTCATGAAAAGTGCTTACCATAAGATGTACATGAAGAAAGTAATCTTGCGTAAGTCCTTATTCCTGATCAAGTGCAAAAAGTTTATTTTCTTCTTATTTTCATTCTGTAACAGTAAGATCACATGCAATAAAAAAAACAGTGTCTAGTAAAGAAGATTTCTATATATATTAATTATATATTTATTATATACCAGTAGACTTTTCAGGAGTGTATTTATAAGGACTAGTTATTAACATGGAAAAGTCGACTGCATTAAGGATGACCTGATTTTATTTACTTATGTATCGATATTATTATTATATTGTGTAAATAGAAAGATCCCCGATACATCTGCGGTCAAATAAGATTACAACAAATCTATAGCAATTCTTAGTTTTGACAAGGAACATATGAAAGTGACTATTTTTTATAAGGCGATTAATTTGACAAAAACAGCTGAAAAAATTGAGCGAAGGGATATCAGTCGAACTAAATTACAGTACTTCATTAGTATACTTAATTACAGTACTTCAAAAAATATGACATGGAGGTTTTTTAAAAAATACCTAACATCATAATTCAGGAAAATCATGTGTTACAACAATAACGTTAACAAATATGATAAACTGTAATGGAAACATGATGTATGTATGAGCCTTTTTTAAAATGGTTAAATCATTGTTCTATGTTTTTGTAAACCTGTCGTTTTAATTGCATGTATTCTGATAACGTTTTAAAGTACACGATATGGTTTTAAATACCTTACAGGTATAGTTCTAAGTAAAAAGATACCACGTTATTGTTATTGTAATAATGTGTAAGGTAATAATGTATATTTACTGTTTTAAGGTTTTTAATTGTACCTGTGTAATAGTGTCATTCAATACACATTCATGTGTTTTTTTTGGATTATATAAAATATTATTGTGAGAGTCGTACAATTAGAAAAGCGTTGCTCTGTGTTCTGAGGTATGTAAAAAAATTTATTTATTGTCTGTAAAAATCACCTTCGCATGAAAAATTTGTAAATTAATTAATTTTTTGCTTTTTATGCTTTATATGTGTAGCATTTACACTGAAGAGGGCTCATATAGGCCCGAAATGCATTTGTGATTTGCAATAAAGGAGTACTTAACCTAATAGCTGAGAGAAAGACTACAGTTTTACTAATTCGGATTAAAGAGACATATACTAAATCTACGTATTCATCAGCTACCACACCGGATATTGAGATTAACATTCCTATTTTATTAAAAGACGGGAGATAAACGGAAACGATTTTCACATTGTATAACTCTGAGTTTTTAGTTAATTAATAACCAAGCATAAGTGCCACTTTAGTAATTTGAATAGCACCATTAAAATCCTGCCGTAAACTTCTCAATTAAGCCCTTTAAAGCCCTCAGATACAGTTTCCATTTAATTTGTACAGCAGACAAAAACGTCAAGATAATCTACTAAAAACACACTTAGAGAAGTCTACGGTTTTCACTGGCTTATCGAACAAACGAATACGAATGGGCCCTAGACCACTGTTTCTCAACGGGGGCGATATCGCCCCCATGTGGGCGTTTTTCCATGTTGAGGAGAGATTAGTAACAATTTATATTTTGGGGGCGAAAAACAATTTTCTGGAAGATATAGTAAAATATTATATTAAGAATAATTAGATAATTTAGTCATGGACAATGTCCTTTCAGAATATTTTAAATTTAATATTACAGTAATTTAATTCTAATTATTAAATTTATTAGGAGAGCAGCTAAACCATCTACCTCTAGCCAAACTGATTTGTTATATAGTTTGTTATTAGGCTCAACATAGCCCAATAGATAATCTGACAGATCATTTGGTAATAGAAATGTGCTGGGTTGTTGTTTATTATGTAAATTACACAATCAATCGGCAAGAAGGAAGTGCAGCTACCCATTCTTTCACAGTTAAGAAAATATTGTGGTAATATAAATTAAAACTTTCAGTTGTATGAAATATGTTGTAAATTCCCGATCTTACAATGGTGGAAGCAATTGTTGGATTAAATTT
>NW_019385410.1:241554-244996 GCF_000671375.1 Centruroides sculpturatus
TATGACGTAACGTGTGACGCATTTATCGCACGTTCCACCGATTCGAATTCGTTCGATTTCGTATTGCCGACGCCATCTTGAAATAGAAAGTTTTCTGGAAATTGCGAGTTATTTTTCCCTCCATTTCGAGATTTTTCGTAAATGTTTAATTACATAAACCCGAATAACGCAGGCAATATAACGTTTTTTATTTATAAGCGATCAAAATTGAATAATTGTCGATAGAATATTAAATGTACTTAAAATATTTAAGGTTGTTTCTACTTAGCATCGAATTAAATTATCAGATTATAAATGATATTCGCTTGCATATTGTCTTATATTCTTTTGAATGAAACAATAAATGTTTTGTATTAGAAATTTATTTTAATATTTAATTAATTAATTAGTTAATGAATCATCTTGATCTCTTCTATTCTTAATAATTAAATTCTTAAATTATTCTAGGAAAAAGTATCATTCTCAAATTTTATAATCCACTTTCCAAAGAGACATGGATCATCTTGATCTCTTCTATTCTTAATAATTAAATTCTTAAATTATTCTAGGAAAAAGTATCATTCTGAAATTTTATAATCCACTTCCCAAAGAGACATGGAATCATTTTAAAAACTTCTTGTGCTCCAAAAATTAACAATAAGCAAAACAAAAGAAAGGTAAGGCATTTTTATTTTCATTTTAATTTGTTATGTATTCTATACATTGTTGAAGTAGAAAATGGCATATAAAAGCTTAGAATCCTCNAGAAATTTATTTTAATATTTAATTAATTAATTAGTTAATGAATCATCTTGATCTCTTCTATTCTTAATAATTAAATTCTTAAATTATTCTAGGAAAAAGTATCGTTCTCAAATTTTATAATCCACTTTCCAAAGAGACATGGAATCATGTTAAAAACTTCTTTGCTCAAACAATTTACAAGAAGCAAAACAAAGAAAAGGTAAGGCATTTTTATTGTCATTCTAATTTGTTATGTATTCTGTACATTGATGCAGTAGAATGTAGTATATAAAAGTTTAGTATCCTCATTGATGAATCTAAGAATTTATTGCAGTAGAATGATGTTTGAATAATAATTTTATTCATTTATGCCATTTAGAATAATATGAATTACAATTTTACTTAGAAAAATTAATTTATTGTTAAAAAAAACAGAACTTTACAACTTATGTATTATTTATTTCAATGATACAGGTAAATTTAAAAAAACATATTTAACACACTGCAAAAACAATCCATTCAATCTTCACACCAATGCACTTGATTGGTTAGGTACCATTGGCAAAACTCCAAATTATTAAAATTATTGGATAGTCCTTTCAACTGTCAACAGTTATATTTCTGTTTCTATACTTTCCTGCTGACAACACATACATCTCTCGCTGTGTGATGGGCTGGTGTAGCTTGCCTGCCTTGTTGGTTGTACCCAGAGAAGATAATGTCTGATTCTTTGTGTGGTGATGTTGACCAATGTAATCTGCTCCATCAAACTATCTGTCCATTTGTTTATCACCTCCTGGAGAGTGAATTCCATCACCTCTATTCTGTCTATTTTCCATCTATCTGTGGCAGGGTTACGTGACAAAATAAAGAGACAGGTCTGGAGGATCGAACCCTCCTGAAGGAAGGGATATCTAACGGTTGAGAGTGATTCAGACTCAGGGTGTGTGGTCTCCCACCAAACACAAAATGAAATGAACTCCAAACCTTGAAAAGCACCACAAGGACCTTGAAAAGCACCACTTCTTTAAACTCTCTGTATATGCTTCAAAAGGAATAATTTCAAGTCTTTTAAACAGGTCTCTGAAAACTCAACTTTATAAAGATGATCATTTCCTGATAATTCCACTAGCTCTCTTTGATACTTTCTCTAACAATTGAAATACTGACCCCAAGAATTGTAGTAATGGAGCAATGTATACTCTACCAGTGCCAGTAGTACTTTCTGAAGTTGACTTTTGTTAATCAATTTTTCAGATAATCAACTCTACTGAATAGTGAAAAAATTTTGAATTCCTAGTTTGTTGCTCATATGACTAATGCTTTAAGAATTCTTGACCTAAGAAAGTTCATTTTAAGAAAACTTTCATTAATCTAAAATAGTTTTCTGGATCTTATGCTGAAATTCCCTGGTATAGAAAAAAATTGATGGAATCGAAGAATTGAATGACAGGAGTTGGGAAGTGTCAAGGTTGTCCACCCAAAAGAAACTGCCTGAAAGACCTGTCAAATCAAGGAACTGACTTTAGAGTTTTTTTGAATGGGTTGATTGGATAGTTGGTTACATACTACATATTCAGAATGTTCTGGAAAGATCCCAAAAAACAAACACTGAAAGACCTATAAATAGTTTTGTGATCAATACTAGGGAACTGCCAAACAGGAAGATAACAGAAATGATGCTGGGAAGATACATGAAGGAAGAGGAAAACAGAGAGTCTCAGTTCAATGCATCCTTACCATACTGTAGTTATGGTTCTTCAGTAATTTAAAGTAAGTAATGTCATCAGACAGAAACACTGAAGGGAAAAAACATCATGGTGGAGGTGTCTCCTAGTCTGTCAATGATTTTAAAAGTTCATTCCGAGATTAAAACGAAATTCAAAATTCTTAATGAGATCCTTAATTATTGATTGCTGAAGTGTGAGCATTTGTCAAACCATCAATCCATAAATGATGGAATAAAAGTGGCATTATTTCACCTGACTTGGATGAGAAAGGAAATTCAGCAGAATCAGGGATTCAGGCAGTACAGATGTTGCTGTGAAGACTGGCATTCATTGAAACATTCACTTTGTCGGAGTAAACAAGAATTTGTTTGTTTTGTTACTCTCTAAAAAAAGTAAGTTCTAAATGATTGAGATAGAGTATATTGAGATTGAGAGTTGCTAATATGCAAATAAGTAATGCTTCTTTTAGCTAAATTTGGGACATTGATTAAACTCAGTTTACAGCTAAAAATTACAAAATGCAATCATATAAGTGTAAATTTTCAAACAGTTTTTATTAAAGACTTTAATAATGCAATAATACAAACTATACCAGTCAAGAGAAAAAACTCATATCACACAATCAGTTAATTCCAAAATATTTTTATTATAGAGTTATTCTTTGCATAAATTCTGAGAGGGATATAATGTATTTGTTGTTGTTAAGTTTCATCGAGTCATCGTCGACTCCTGGTGACTTCATGGACAAGTCTTCTCCATCTTGATCTTTCCCTTGTTGTCTCTCCTAGCTCCTCCAGCTTCATTTCTGTGACTTTCTCGATTTCTTTCATCCATCTTATCTGTTGCCTTCCCCTCTTCCTTCTACCTTCCACTTTTCCCAGCATAATAGTCTTCTCTAGGGAAACTTCTTTACGCATCACATGTCCAAAGTAGGTCAATTTTTGTTTTAAGATTCTTGACTCTAAGGAGAAGCTTGGCTTAATTTTTTC
>NW_019385411.1:0-16781 GCF_000671375.1 Centruroides sculpturatus
GTGGTATCAGGGGACTTCAAATATATTTCATAGATATCAGAACCAGTATCAAGTTGACACCTTTTCATCTCAACATAATGATTTTGTGGTGTGACTCAAAGCTTTGATTAAATTTATATCCACAAGGACAATGTCATTTCTATACTTCATTAAACCAATTCACACCAGAGAATTATCTATGATATTTTGGAAGTCTGAGTGTTCTTTGCCACTTGTCATATTTGAAGCTTTGAGAGATAACTGTCACAAAAATCAGGAAGCCTTTGGGGAATACTTCCTTGCATTGTGGATCAAACTCATGTGTTGTCCAATTGACAAAAAACTGTCAGAATCTTACTGCAGTTGACATGCTAGATCCAGAATATTTTTTTCAACCTACCTACAAACTTCTACTTCCCACCAGTGAGGTATCCTTCATATACAGTAGACACTGGTAACTTCTTCTGCTCCTAGCAATGCTGAGATGTCAAGGCTTCTCCTTTCACTTTACGAAAGGACAAGTCAGATCCAGAGCTGGAGCTTTTGTCTGATGATCTTGCAGATGGTCAACTGTACAACAATCATCTTCTCAGCCATTGCACATTGCATTCATGGATTCTCTTGTAACTCAAGAAGACTGGCATTGTCTTTGATGCTAGGTGCCACAGAACAGCTTTTGTTGAAGTTTCTTTCAATGGTAGGTAATCATGACATAGGTGCTTAATTAGCTAATAAGATTGAAGTTAACAAATATTTAGACTGTGCTCCTTTCAACTATTATAGAGTATTTGGTGTGGAAAAGGGCTGTTACATATCGTTCCCAAAACGAACAAATTTTAGGAGCCATAATTTTATGAAATGTTCTAAATTTGAATGAGATTCATTTCATAACAAGTCATAGTCATAGTCATAGTAACTACAACATTACACAATTAGTTGCATTCTGTGCTTGTGCACCAACTTTCAATTCATTCACAAGTAATGTAATCAACCATCTATATAAATTTCTTCGTTAAACAGAATTTTACAACAAACATATTTATGTAATAACTCAATGTAGTACTTCTGATAGAAATCTATTTATAAATATCAAATAAGCAAATTTCCACAACATATTTTGGGCATTACAATTTGTTACAGTGACTGAAAATGGACTATCAAGTTAGAGTTGAACTTAGTCTTTCATTCAAATCAGACAATTCAGTATATTTAGTCATACTTTTAGCCCTTTAAATTTTTAATTATCAATAAAAAATCTTTAATAGTAAAGTTCAAAAATACAGTTATAATTTAAGGTAGCAACAAAAGTGAATTGAAACAACTCATCATTTGTAGATTGAGGTATCAATAATTAATATTTTTATATAAACATACTATGATTTGATTAAATGTCCAGTATCAAAACTTTCATTGAAAAAGTCAATTGAGCAAATTAACTAGTAACTTACATGTACAAAAAAAATTAACTACATAGTAAATTACTCTGATTATTTTGGATATAAGCTCTTAAGTCAAAACCTTTGCTTCATAGAGCATACATATGCATAATTTTTATTTACAAAAAATATTTTATAAATAACAGTTGCTAATTTATTAATCTTTGCCAAAATTGTTTTTATTGATAAAAAATCCTTTAGCTCAAAGTTTAATAAAACAGCTAACAAATGAAAACCAATAACCCCAAGTAAAATGAGAAGAAAAACTTCAGAAGATTTTGATAAATCAAATAATCAAAATAAATTTATAATTTAAAAAATTTTATTTAATACATCACTCAGAATCTACATTTTCTGCCCTGATAGTATTTACAGCTTCAGCTAAATTTTGTCCACCAGAACTAATTCTTTCTCCTGTAAAAAAAGGTTGTTGTTAATCATAATAATCAAGTGAATATATATAAATTTTAAACACTAGATACAGAAAGTTGATTCCTTTCCATGTAAATGAATTTACTAGTTAATTTATGTAAATCTACAATGCCATTAATGGTTATATTTTGTGGCTGATTATAGCATGGTAACTCACTTTACACTGAAGCAAACCACCACCTGGCCATTCATCTAAATCAGCATTTCTCAACCTGGGCAATATCACCCCTTGTGAGAATTTGTTGTGTTTTAAGGGTGATAGGCTCTAATTTACATTTTGAGTGGTGAATTAAAAATTTGCTGGGTGATTTAGCAATGAATGAATATTTTCTTCCACAATCTGGCTTAGCTATAAGGAAGCCTCTAGTGACTAAAAGCAGCACTATATTTTCATAATTATATATATCTAATGCTAACCAATGGCCCATTGTGTAAGAAACTGTGGTAATAAGTTATTTGCTTGACTAGCCTAGTCAGTCAAGCAAATAAGTTACAATTACAATACATTACATAATTATAATTATTGTAGAGCTTTTAGGGATATTGGTTCATTTGTGTCTTCAAATATATCAATGGAAATTATTTTTTCCAAAATAAAAACTACCAAAGAAATGCAGACTTATTTTTATTGAATTTTATAATTATATTGAACTCTTACATCCACATTAAGAGGGTTAAAGTATGTAATCTGATGTTTATGATGTTCATTTTACAGGAAGGTTGACGGACTTGCAAAATGATGTATATAAAATTTTGGATTTATGATGATATAATATTTTGAGTAAAAAAATAGTGATTTCATTCTATTGCATTTTAAATTACTAATTATGGCATTTCCAACTTCTAAATCCTTTTTCTACAATATAATTGCATAGAAAAAGGATTTATTGTTGTTCAGTTGTCCAAAAAAAGGAATTGTTTGCAATGACTCAAAAAGGTGATCTAAGATTATTTTGAACCAAATATGAACTAGTTGGCTGAATTTCATCAGTCTTGAGGTCACAAAAATTCTTATTTAATTTATTTATTCATCCAAAGTGTGGGTTTTGCAAAACTTAGATATCAATTTTAGATTTGTATGTTAAGATTATGTATGTTTTATAAAAAGAAACTAAAAGTTATTAATTATTTATGTTCCAATACTTATAAAGGAGGTGATAATTCTGAAAAAGTGAAAAACACTGGATGACATTTTCCAAATGTCATCCAGTGTTGCTACATAGTTGTTTTCAGCATTCCAAAGCTACAGAAGTCTATTGGGGTGGTATCAGGGGACTTCAAATATATTTCATAGATATCAGAACCAGTATCAAGTTGACACCTTTNATATTATTGTGATATTAAAAATGGCAGCACTGCATTGTGACAATCATAATTTTGATTTAAAAAAATCACACAACTTCAGTTTACATCAAAAATTTGTATGTAATTAATATGGGCCTCTGGTCCCTAAGCTTTCCATATCTGGTCTCAATTTTCATCTAACTCCATTTTCAAGATTAATGAAGGATGGCTGGAGGAAAGATGGAGTGAGAATTTATAGGTCTGCAATCTAAAAATTGCAGCCCAACAAGAAACTTTAGCCAGAATTGCAAAAAATAACGAATTGATTATTAGTAGATAAATTAATTTAACCTGAAAAGATTGTTCTGCATTCATAAGGATGCAGAACAATCTTATATCACACAGAAGTATTATTAAAAATTCATACTAAATTAACTGGATATTGTTTCATTTTCTGTATTTGCAATTATGTTATTCAAATAATGAATTATTACTTTTTAGAAAATTAATAGCTAAAATTTATTAATGTTTGATAAAAATATAATATAAATTTAATACATACTAATTAGTTCTGCAATAGCTCTTTCAGTTCTCCTTTGTAATTTTTCTAGTTTTTTTGCTGCATCTCTCTTCAAATCCCAATCTGGTTTACGTGGTGCCAAACTTGAAAGATCCTGAAATTTAAATAAAATGAATTCTTTGTTAAAGTTTAAAAGGATTACACTCATTTAAAAGAGAATGAAACAATCTCATATTTTCCTTTGCATTTATTTTGAGTTGTTATAATTTACTTCTGTTGTTTTTGATCAACTAATAAACTTTGTTTTCTTCTATGTTGACTTTAAGAAAAAAATTGCTCTGAAACTCAATATGCAAAATCTCTTAATAAAGGAAATATAATAAAATGCATTTTAGACCTAAAGTTGCTCATCAGTTGCTCTCATGTAAAGTGCTCGTAATGTGGACCACCATCAACGAATCTTGATAGTGATCCACATGATCACATATAGTATTCTGATCAGATGGAACTGGAGCTGAAGCTAACTGTACTAAACCATCCATTTTAATTTACTTGCCATATTATCAGGGAGATTAAAATAAGATACCATAATCACAAGTGTGCTCATTTGCTTTCCATTAAATACTAGAATAAGCAAATTTTATATTATTATATATATATAGCCATTCTTAAATAGGAAAATTAATCAAGTGGCACAAAGATGCTATAAAAAATTCAATTGAAAATTGAATTTTTTCACTTACTCATAAAACATTTATTCACTAAATTTTTAAGTAAAGATGATACACTTAAATATCAAGCCTTTTGTCTGCAATATACTTTTTGTTATTTCATTAATAAGTTTTACATTCTATTAGGTTACTTGGAAAGTAATTTAGTTTTTTTTATCACTAGACGAATTTGTCATATTTTTCCCGCCATTTTTATTCTAAATCGTATCATCATTACAGTATATATTTTGACAGCTAGAATTTTAAGCTTATTTGTAAAAAATTTTGTTTGATTTTGTGAAATTGTTTATTTTTTGTGTTCCATCAAATATGGAAGCTCAAAAGCAGCATTTTTTGGCATATTTTGCTCTTTTATTATCGAAAAGGTAAGAATGCTGTTCAAGCGAGAAAAAAATTGTGTAGCATGTATAGGGAAGATGTATTGACAGAACGACAGTGCTAAAACTGGTTTACAAAATTTCATTCTGGCAATTTCAATATTGAAGATGCACCACATTCTGGATGGCCAGTTGAAGCCAATGAAAACAAAATAAAACGTACTGATTGAAGCAAACTGCTGAATAACAACACGTGAAATCACTAAGACATTAAATTTGTCAAATTGAACTGTTTATGATTACTTGAAACAAATTGGTTTTGTTTCAAAGCTTGATATATGAGTTCCACATGTTCTTAAGGAGAGATGCTATCTTTGGTGGGATTTTAAGGAAAATTTTTTTTGGAGCTTTTACCAGACAATTTAACAATTGATTCGAAAGTGTACTGCCATTGAGTAAACAAATTGAGTAATATCATTAAACAGAAAAGGCGGCCAGAATTGATCAACAAAACAGGTATAGTGTTTTACCACGATAATGTCAAATTTCACAAAAGTTTGGTAACTCGTCAGAAACTGTTATAACTTAGATGGGACGTGCTATCACACCAACCATATTCNTTATATATTTTTGGATTCCGTTTTGCATAAGGATTCTGAAAATGTCGTGTTTGTGAAAATCGGACCATTTTTGAAGAAACTGTTCATTTTTGAAATTTGCGAATATTCGAATTCAATTATCTGAACATATGTGACCGATTAACCGAAGATTGAATCTGATTCTTGACCGCATTGATTACGTGAGTACCATATTTACATTTTGGGGTTCTGGACTCAATATTAAATGAGATATACAAGACTTCCGGTCTATATTTGGACGGTCATAACGGGCTTCCCGTTTAGAATTTAAAATAATATTTAGGCATTTCTATCTAGACATCAAATGCTAATTTATCCGAAAATTTTATGTGTATATCTGCAATAGTTTTCAAATTATCGCAATTCTTAAAATTACAACTTTTTCAACTTTCTTCTGCAGTGCCATCGTCATCGAACTTTCTAGAACTTTAACCGGAAATACCGATTTTTCTCCGTTTTTTTTCATAACTCATTATACATTACCTTAATTTTATTGATTTTGATTACAATGTCTCTAACAATTGATATGGAGTCAGATTTGCAAATATTTAAAGACAATGCCAATGGCATTATTGAAGAACTTAAAAAATATTCCGTAGAAAACCCGAACGCCAAAATGGGAGTTGCATGCCATCTCACGTATATATTATCACAATTCACTCGGGTAATTCAACTTGCCGAAACAATTCTTGAGAAAAATTGTATCACTGATTACCTTGACCAAAAATTTTCGGCACTGTTAACAAAAGAGGATTTGAAAGGATTTCGAAAAGATGAAAGTGATAGCACTATAGGAATCTTGACGGACATACAACAAGCTGTTAGTAATATTGGGAAAAGTTCTACAGCTGATTTATTTGACCGAGCAAAAGACAGTGCCCCTAGTTATAGATCTCTATAACTAGATCCTAAATAAGGGAATTACAACCAAATCAGTTCACGGACCACCTTTACCCAGCCACACTCTTCTTGTATATAGTAATCAAGAGGGTGCTACGTATGAACAGACTAAAAGTTTCTTAACTCAACATGTGAAACCACAAGTAATTGGAGTAGGAATCAATCGTTTACGAAAACTAAAAAATGGGGGCATAGCTGTTGATTTGGATAATAAAGACGACCTTTTGCTATTTACAGACACTGTTAACAAGATTCCTGGTCTCAGCACACGTCTACCTAAAAAGCGATTACCTTTGATGAAAATCGTTTCCGTACCTAAAACTGTCGAGAAAGAGAACTTAATATCAGACATTTACGATCAGAATTCATGCTTCTTCCAATATACTGATAAGCAATTTGTAGAAAAAATTAATTTGCGATTCCCTTTAAAACAAAAGAACGAAAATTACCTTACATGGATTATCGAGGTGGATCCTGAAATCAGAGATATACTTATAAAGGAGGGAAAAATTCACATACATTGGTTAAATTGCCCAGTATATGATTATATTCCTATAATACAATGCTACCGATGCCTATCTTTTGGCCATTTAGCAAAAAATTGTGCTTTTACTGAAACCAGATGCAGCCATTGCGGCGAGAATCACCTTTACAAAAATTGTACCAATAGACACGAACAACCTAAATGCGTCAATTGTTTAACAGAGAAACGAGCGCATCATAACCACAACTCAATGGATAAAAGGTGTCCAATATATATCAGAGAAACGACTAAATATATTTCTAGAACTGAATATATACATTAATTATTTGTATACCTTTAGCTGATTTATCATGAACTACCTAGAACTTTCTAAATCAACTGGACTTTTCGTGGTTGGCAATGAAGTGTTCAACTATTCTGCACGCCAGTCTCCAATTGGCAGATGCTACATTGTGACGTGCATTATTCTGGATGAACATATACCTATTTTATGTTTAGGAGTCTTGCAGTTTCTGTGAATATGAACTCATATACTGTTAATTTTTTTTTATTTTTATTTGTTTCATCAGATGTCAGTTAATGTATATATTGACTCTTACATGTACTTATTTCGTGATACCTGCAGCACATTTTACCTAGAGAGTGGTGCACTTAATGTTTTGCATCCTGCCAATCATATGTATATAGATTTGTATATAGTTATGATACTTGTTATATTATTTATCTTATCTTAATTTTAATTTTACTTGATGCATTTATTGAATCTTTTATTGTATTCTCTACTATCACTTTTGTTAGCGTAACACATACTATAACATATACTTAATAATATAACTATAACTATATAATTTTCACATGGTGAACATTTATTATCATATGTATTATTACTGTATCTTATTTGATGTTTTTATTGTAAGTGTAACTCGTGTTATTATGTGTAATATTCCTTATCTTATTTAATGTATCTACTGATTCTTTTACCTGCGAACTCTTTCAATATTTATATAAGCATATATACATATTATTTTGTTTATTCACATAAGTGTAACACATATTATCTTGTGTATCATCATTCTCCTCATAAGAGTTACATATCTTATCTTGCGTGTTGTGCACTTCCTGTT
The DNA here is from genome assembly GCF_000671375.1 of Centruroides sculpturatus. NCBI lineage: Eukaryota > Metazoa > Arthropoda > Arachnida > Scorpiones > Buthidae > Centruroides > Centruroides sculpturatus. Next base: position 7,846 of record NW_019385411.1, read on the forward strand.
TAGCATTCCGCTAACCTTATGTATATAGATTTATATATAATTTATTACCTGTTATATTTTATTCAATTTTACTTTATTTAATGTATTTACTGACTATTTTCTTACCTGTATATTTTCATCATTTATAACAGTGTATCTTCTAAATCTTGTGTATTATTATTATTTTGTAATGTGTATAACCGGTAATGCTTATGCGGGGCCAGTCTGTACTTTTAATGTACAATATTAAAATGAATGAATGAATGAATGAATGAATAACTTAGATGGGACGTGCTATCACGCCAACCATATTCGCCAGATCGAGCACACTCAGATTAGTACTTGTTCCGGTCTATACAATTTTTTTTAACTTGAAATGACAATGTCAAAAATCACTTGGATCAGTTTTTTGTAAGCAACAATCAAAACTTTTATGAATGTGAAATCATGCTACTACCAGAAACAATGACAACAAATTTTTGACCAAAATGGTTGATAAATAATTCAACAAAATATTTATTTATTATAAAAATATTGTTTTTTTTTCAATGGAAAAAAACGAAATTACTTTCTGAACAACCCAATAACATCATAAATTAATTTGATATTTTTATGACAGAATGAAACTCAACAACAAAATGTGATTTTAATTATATTTGTTTCATAAACATAATTTCATGTGTAAAAAACTGTTAAGCAAATAAGTGCACATAACCATCTTTTAATGTTTTATGATACAAATCTTTGATAAAATCATTACTATACAATTATGAAATGTTTTGTTGCTCTGAATTATTATTTTTCTAATCAATGTATTGATTTATTTTAAATTATCATGAAAAAGTTTATCACAAATATGTAAAATACAATTCAACTTTAATTATTAATAAAAATTATAATTACCACTTCATTAATCAATGGTTCTGGATTTCCTGCTGCAACATGATCTTGTACTTCTTCTTCCACTGTATACAGAATTATATATCATTAAATTAATAAAAAATATAAAAGCAATGTACTTTTTACTTTTGAAAACAATAAAAAAATCATTAGTTATCAATAAAAAAGAAACCATCAAAAACTTTATATATAATTAGATATCTTTTGCTGAATGATATTTAAATCTCAATTAATGGTGTAGTGAGAACCTCTGTATACTAGTAGTAGTTTTCAAACTTTGGGGCATGACTCCCAGTGTGGTTCAAAACATATTGATAGTTTTTGCATTGCTACTGTTTATTCTTGAGTAGAACTCCCACATAAATTTAACTCAATATTCTATCTTCTAATTTCAATACAATATAGCATTAAAACATCTGCAATTTCCATATTTATTTCATAAAATTATAACATTGTAGTTATGGCTAAAGCATAGTCCAGCCTTTCTCAAACTTTTTGCTTGTGTGATACAATATATTTGTTAGTAATGGTTCCACAACGCAAATGTTTATAATATAAAATTTTTATAAAAGTTGGTAAACTGGAATCACTGTATATTATATAATGGAATAAAATTATGCATTATTGATAACTTCTAGGTGTGAAATGTAACATTAAGTATGTTTCTATTAAGAACAGTTCAGGCCAATTTCAATAATAAAAACTTGAAGTATTAAACAATGTAAGACTGATGATTGTAAATAAAACACTATTTCAAAATTATTAAGGAGTCTATTTTACTTTATAATAAAAACTTTGAGAAAATCATCTTACAATCTGAAAAATATTAAATTTAATTTCATACAGTATATACATAAACATTTTTTAAAAATTACTTATTGATCCACTTCTGTCAAAATTCATGACAATAAACAAGAAAATATTTTCAAAATCATTGTAACTTAAATGGCTTTATGACCATGACCATACATAAAATATCTACTTTGATGATTTCTTTTTTTTATTTTGAATAACATGTAATATACACTTCTATAATCTTAATTTTATTAATAAATGACAATTACAAGAAAAAATTGTTAAAAATTTTCAATATAAAACTGAGGCATCTATTGTTCCTAGTTCTTAGAAAATATTTCAGTAATATAAGTTTTAGTTATATCTGTAAAAAGTAGAATCATTTTGTGACCCATAGTTTGAGAAATACTGGCATAGTCATTACATCACAAAAATTTGATTTCATTTATAAGCATCTCTACATGCTATTTTAGTTTTTTTTTTTGTTTTGTTTTAAATATAACTGTGTACTAGATAGACCAATAAGTACAGTCGACCCCCTATAACACAGTATATATGTTCCGGTTTTTATGAATCCATTTTCTACAAGTCCAGCCAATCACAGCCTGGCACGTATGCAGTTTATGGACTACAGCTGTTTGAAAGGTTTTCTTCCATAAAATTAATCGATTCTACACTAATTCGACTTAATATTTCCAAAATACATATACAGTAGAGCCTCGATTATCCGACTCAATTGGGGACTGGGGTTGGTCGGATAATTGAAAAGTCAGATAACCGAAAAGTATGAAAAAATCCATTATTAGTGTAGTATATTATTATATCTCATGTACAGTAATTAGTATATCGCTATTAACCTACTTTGCGTTGAATTTTCATCGATGTTAAGCCTAACAAAAATTTTTTTAAATAATAATCGTCGCTATTGTATCGTTAAAAATTAGAAAATTAAGCCTCGTTTAAATACTGGCTCCCTTTCATGGTCGAATGAGTGTTGCCAGCTAAAACACGTAAAAATAATATTAAAGTAGCCAAGACATAGCCANTATAGCATTAAAACATCTGCAATTTCCATATTTATTTCATTAAATTATAACATTGTAGTTATGGCTAAAGCATAGTCCAGCCTTTCTCAAACTTTTTGCTTGTGTGATACAATATATTTGTTAGTAATGGTTCCACAACGCAAATGTTTATAATATAAAATTTTTATAAAAGTTGGTAAACTGGAATCACTGTATATTATATAATGGAATAAAATTATGCATTATTGATAACTTCTAGGTGTGAAATGTAACATTAAGTATGTTTCTATTAAGAACAGTTCAGGCCAATTTCAATAATAAAAACTTGAAGTATTAAACAATGTAAGACTGATGATTGTAAATAAAACACTATTTCAAAATTATTAAGGAGTCTATTTTACTTTATAATAAAAACTTTGAGAAAATCATCTTACAATCTGAAAAATATTAAATTTAATTTCATACAGTATATACATAAACATTTTTTAAAAATTACTTATTGATCCACTTCTGTCAAAATTCATGACAATAAACAAGAAAATATTTTCAAAATCATTGTAACTTAAATGGCTTTATGACCATGACCATACATAAAATATCTACTTTGATGATTTCTTTTTTTTATTTTGAATAACATGTAATATACACTTCTATAATCTTAATTTTATTAATAAATGACAATTACAAGAAAAAATTGTTAAAAATTTTCAATATAAAACTGAGGCATCTATTGTTCCTAGTTCTTAGAAAATATTTCAGTAATATAAGTTTTAGTTATATCTGTAAAAAGTAGAATCATTTTGTGACCCATAGTTTGAGAAATACTGGCATAGTCATTACATCACAAAAATTTGATTTCATTTATAAGCATCTCTACATGCTATTTTAGTTTTTTTTTTTGTTTTGTTTTAAATATAACTGTGTACTAGATAGACCAATAAGTACAGTCGACCCCCTATAACACAGTATATATGTTCCGGTTTTTATGAATCCATTTTCTACAAGTCCAGCCAATCACAGCCTGGCACGTATGCAGTTTATGGACTACAGCTGTTTGAAAGGTTTTCTTCCATAAAATTAATCGATTCTACACTAATTCGACTTAATATTTCCAAAATACATATACAGTAGAGCCTCGATTATCCGACTCAATTGGGGACTGGGGTTGGTCGGATAATTGAAAAGTCAGATAACCGAAAAGTATGAAAAAATCCATTATTAGTGTAGTATATTATTATATCTCATGTACAGTAATTAGTATATCGCTATTAACCTACTTTGCGTTGAATTTTCATCGATGTTAAGCCTAACAAAAATTTTTTTAAATAATAATCGTCGCTATTGTATCGTTAAAAATTAGAAAATTAAGCCTCGTTTAAATACTGGCTCCCTTTCATGGTCGAATGAGTGTTGCCAGCTAAAACACGTAAAAATAATATTAAAGTAGCCAAGACATAGCCAAATATTGTAGCACCACATCACTAGCGGACATTTGAAATTTGCCGACTAGGACGGTCGGTTAATCGGGGGTCGGATAATCGAGGCTCTACTATATTTTTTTGGGAATAATCCATATAAACTATGCTATAAACAAAAAATTGTAGGATTACTGGCCGAGCGTGCACTGTTCAACTATGCCATTGCTTAAGCTTGTTTTCGTCGTGGAGCTTGTCATCGAATGGCGCTCGCGTGCTTCCTGATAAATTATTTTTTTTTTAGGAAAAATTTGCTGAACTTTGGAGACATCATTAATATAAATATAATTTTTATGGACATTAGATAATAAATGGTTTTTAGTAGGTCCTCTGCTCATTTAAACTCAACGGTTTGTACAATATCCACTATTGGTCTAGATTCGACCAATCCTGTCGCGACACGAGTCGGCGATGACATTTTACCAAATTATACGAGTTTTTTAGCATGTTTGTACGAATACTGTCGCAATTTTTTTGCCGTGATATAGGAATCCGAACTATAGGAACCCGTGTTATGGGGGGGTCGACTGTACATTATTGGACACTATTGCCATCCATATTGGTATAATTGAAAGGTACCAGTGTAAGAATGGACTCATCTACTATTAGGAATATTATACCACCTCCTTTCTTCAATGACATGCCAGGTGAGCTGTTGTATATGCAGCAGATGGTCCCATAATGTATTTGATAAACATTCTATACATTTTTGCAAGGCAATGTAATTATGAACTATACTTAAAATTTTACCTGATTCAGGTTTTGTTTTTGGCAAAATATTTTCTTGTAAAGTTTTATCTTGAGGTTGATAGCTTCTAAATACTGGTCTAAAATAAAAAATAATATTTATTAAATATATATAAAATAACAAATTATTCTTACTAAGATTAATTTTAAAAATAATAATTATATGACCAACTAAATTAGGGTAACTGGCATTAGGCACCAGTTATTTAGCCAGTTATCTCTTGCTAAATTTAATAATTATAATTACTAAATTTAATAATTATAATTATTAAATTTAGCAAGAGATGGTGCCTAACACCTAACTCTAGTACCAAATTATCTTATAAATTATTATTAGTTTAGCTGGTTCTAGTCCAATAATTCGGCCTTGGTTGGTGTATTGCTTTAATGTATAACGGGTTAGTCGATGTAGTTTATATATATATATATATATATACGCCTTGCCGGGGTTGCGATGGCCAGTTGACTGCCTTGGGAGATGTTTACAGGACGTGGGCACTTGATGTGTCCCCAGCCAGCATTGTAATGACTGTCAATGGTCATACATAAGCTTATGTATACTGGAAGAGGAGATCAAACCGGAGGTCTGGGTAGCATAATTGGCAATGCATCTGCACAGTGAGCAGGAGTTGTGGGTTCGAGTCCCACTCTGGGCTGATTCTTTTCTTCCAGTTAGTTCTAAATTATTTAAATTATTAAATTAAAATTATAATTATTAAATTTAGCAAGAGATGCCTAACTCTAGTACCAAATTATCTTATAAATTATTATTAGTTTAGCCAGTTCTAGCCCGATAATTCAGCTTTGGTTGGTGTATTGCTTTAATGTTTTGAGTGGTTTTATTGTGTCTACCATGTCAATTTATTTTGACAACACCATCATTCTTGTTTACCGATTGGCTACAAACTTTTTATTTCTGCTTATAATAACATAAAAGTTTAAATATTTTTAACATGATTTTTTGGACTTTCTAAGCTATATCAATAGAATTTTTTTTTTTTGCATTTTGTTTCCATTCTTTCTACAAATGAGAACAAAACTTTACAGTTTACAAGTACAAGTTGACCACCAATTTTCCAGCACACATGATTCCAAAGTCTTTGCTAGATTAACAGTTTTGATATAATGAATTCACAAAACTCAACAGTATATTCTAGTCCACTAATTATACTGTCTTCTTCCATATATCTAAAGTATTATAGCTGGAAACTTGAATTATGCATACATTAAATGTAGACTGATGCTTGATACCACTGGCACCTTCATCTTTCTATACTTAATTCTACCTACAGTTTCTGAGTAAAATGAGCTAAAAAATTTGCATAAAATAGAGTAATCACCAACAACTGCAATTTAATTCCAATTGGATGTATGCTAAATGCATATCATCACTTAACTAGCCTGGTGGTAGAGGAATTTAAGTGCTTTCTCATAATTTTCAAACAGAAGGGATTAAAAAAAAAGATAAAAAATTGGAGTTTAGTTTCAGCCTCATTCACAGCCCCATTCCAGACTCAGTAAAAGTGAAGATGGCATGTTTTTGAAATTATGTGTCTCATATTGTGTTTATGCTTGTTTTTCTTCTTTAGTCATGTTTTTAAATTTTTGCTATTGATTTTGAAACTTTTAAAATGAATCTTTGTAAAAATTTACCATCAAATTAATTGTTTATAAAAAAGTTTGGAAATCTATTACATCCTATCATGGCCAGTGCATGATGCAAAGATTGTCTGTAGAGATGCATGTGTAGTTGCAGCCATATGTAGGTTTGTGTTTTTTCATTGTCTAGTCAAATTCAGTTTTTATATGGTAGATGGTCTCTAAAAAAGAGGTTTTTGGGGGCAATTGGAAAGAAAAAGAAACTTGATTTTTTGATGGTATGATGTAAGGGATCAAACTTTTTTTAAATTTCGTTTGTGAAGGATCCTTTTTTTAGATAACAGAATAAGATTGCAAAGGTACTGTACTAGCTTGTGACCCTCCAAATATTTTGAACTATCATTTTGATCTTAGAATGGATGTTATCAGGTAATGTAATAAGACTGTTATGGTGCTAGTTTGTGATCCACCCCAAATTTTTTCATAAAAAGGTAAAATTATACTTAATTTTAATTTCAAAATTTGCTAGCACTTTCATCAAACTAGCAAACTTCCTCAGACATTTAAACCACAGAATGACTTTTGATAAAAGTTACTTTTAAGAAATTGAATCAAAATGAAATATTGTAATATCACATTTATTCACATTATTAATATTTTGGTAAATGTGGATAAAAATATTATTATTTCATTTTGATTAATAATTTCTGCAAGTTAAGGTGAGAATGTTACTTCAACACCTTGATTTAATGATTAATTTTGGCGAGGCGCCACCCATTAAAGTTGAAATTCTGTTATATAATAAGAAGGTTTAAATAATAATACAGGTAACCCCCATATAATATGGAAGTTACGTTCCAAAAAATTGCTGTGTTATGCAAATCCATGTTATACGAAACAAAGAATTAGTACGAAAAGGAGGGTTAGGTTCCAAAAATTAAAAAACATGCTAGTATATTTTCATAATTAAGATAAATATCTTCATTAAAATTTTCTTAAGTGATACATATTAATATAAATTAAACAATGTTTTCTTTGTCATCACTAAAAGCATTATTAACCAAGAGTGTTTTCTTTTTGGCAAGTTTTCCTTATCCTCTGAGCATTTTTCTGCATTATCTTCAGATCCATGCTTTACCTTTTGCAAAATGTATGAAATTTTAGATTGCTTGCTTCTAGTTAAAAGATCTTTATAAATTTCCTCATATGGTGCTAAGCACTTATGAAGAATAAAGCAAGTATAAAATAAGGGAAAAACATCTGGCAACATCAGAAGCAGAAGCGTCGAGATCTGGCAACATTGAAACAAGTTTCTAGAAGGACCATGTGTATGGATAGAAGGTGAGAAAATAAAATTTACATACTTAAGTACTAATAGTTCACGAAAATTATTATTTTCGTGAACTATTGTGAGACTTTTCTTTGCCTTTTGAAAAACTTTAATTGAGATAAGAAAGATTTGGATAACAGGAACGTTTTAAGGAATACAAATTACATAAAAATATATTGTGAGTATTATAAAAAAACAAATGTAAGACTTCTTTCTCGTCTTTCGTCTTTTCGCGCGTTCTTCAACCGTCGTCTCCTCTCGCGAAGTCGCGTCTCGTCCCGCTCTCGTCGTCTCGCCAGCAGATGGCGTTTCGCTCTCCACAGCTCGGCCATCCTGCAGATCACTCCGTCCTCGGAGAGATTACTGGAAAACTAAAAACAACACACACAAAAAAACATAAGAACAAAAAGAGAAAATACGATTAGAAATGTTCTAGAAAAGTTCTTGATGTCAGTCAAGATCAATGGGCCATGGCTTCATGTGGTCAGCTGCAGTAACAGTCACATTGGGCCCTTCATGATGACCTATTTTGTCAACCGCATATCTGTCCCTAGGCATCGTCGAGGTAACCTTGTAAGGTCCGAAAAACTTAGGTCTTAGTTTGAGACCTGTCCCAAACTGGATTCTCTGAATGGCAACAAGGTCGTTGACCTGATATTTGGGAGCTGGTTTTCTTTTCTTATTGTAGGATTTACGATTTTCCTCCTGTAGTTTCAAGATGTTTTGTTTGGCATCTTCTCGAATCTTGTCTCTATCTTGCATCGTACAATTTAAAAATTCTTCTTCCAAAATCTCTTTTATTCTCAGGTCTTCTTTATTTTTCATTTTGGTACCGACCAAAATTTCAAAAGGTGTATATCTCGTACTACGCGTTGGCGTACTGTTGATGATTCTTTGGACGTCCGAAACATATTTGTACCACTTTGTAGCGTCTTCTTGCGCAAGTTTTGCCAAAACGGGGATCAAGATGCTATGCATACGTTCTATCTGTCCATTTCCCCTAGGAATACCTGTGGCAATCGTAATGTGCTCAATCATCTCGTTGGTGCAATAATCGTTAAATTCTTTGGAAGTAAAAGCAGTTCC
>NW_019385411.1:23265-31942 GCF_000671375.1 Centruroides sculpturatus
TAGTTCATTTTTGGTTTTTTTAATATCATTTAGTGACGTATCTCCTCCTAGATCAGTATCTCGAGCTAAAAGCTGAATGTTCAATTTGTACTTTAAACTTGTAATTTTTTCAGCGGCCTCATCTTGAGCTGGAGCTTTGTGTGTTTTTTTATAAGCTTTTGGTGAAGATATACTATTTCCAACAGTGCACTCAACATCGATGCTTTTTGCAATAGGAAGAGGAGTATTATCATGGTTAGGAGCCAAATTAGTTATCATTTTTGTAACGATTTCAGACTCTTTCTTTTGATTGACTAGGTTATAATTATTCTGTTTCATAAAAAGAATAATTATATATATATCAAGTTCATAACACTTTATTGATTAGAAAGCAAAAAAGTATAAAAAGCAACTTAATATACAACATACCTTACTAAAATATGACAATAAGCCAACTTTTCTTTTTTTATCTTGAGTGTCGTAATGGTTTATACGTTGTTGTATAAAAGTACTGAATCCGTTTGTATCAGTGCCGTATCGAGCTTTTGCTTCGGTCCATACAAGATTTGCATCTTTTTGTACGTTATCACTTTTCTTGTTGGCATGTGCTTTTTTATATGACTTGAAAAATCTTTGGTAAACATCATCTAAGTTTATTTTTTGCATTTCTACGTCTAATATATTATCACGTCACACGAGATGGCGTTAGTACAACGAGCGTTCTTAACAGAAACCACCCAATTAAAGCCAAATTCAAAACTCCAGATTCAACGAAATAAAAAAAATAAATTTAAGAATATTACGTAAGACTGGATTTATTACCCCCTACCCCTGAGTAAGAAATAGTAAGAAATCATTGACCCCCTCCCACCCCAAAATACCTTACGTAATTTATGGACGGCCCCAAATTTGTCAGATTGTGTAAGGATGTTATCATACAAAAAGTGAAAAGTTATAGACAATCTGGATAAGATCAGATGAAAACTGCTGCTAATGAGATTGCAGAGAATCTTGAATGCAGTACAGAATTTCCTTCCGAAACTGAAGTTAGAGACAGAAGGAAAAAGCATCAATTTGACTACGAAGAAGCTGTCGATGAGTCCTTAACAGAAGAGAGTAAATTTTAATTAAAATAAACTTTTTCAATTATATTCTGGACATTACTATTGATTCTCTGAATGAACGATTCACGCTTCTGGAAACCCATAGCAAAAATTTTCAGTTTTTATAAGACACTAGCTTACCCGTCGCGCATTGCTGCGATCTCAGAAGAAAGGAAATTTAAGCAAACTGGTTATGACAAAATTCGATTTACATTTTATAATTTTTATTAAAACTTATTATTATTACATTATTATTTCGAGTCGATATTAAAATTTGAAAAAGGGGGGATACCTAGATCGGTAAAATACGCGAATTTCCTCCTACAACTTCGGTTGTTGTTCGGGGTACAGTTGAGGTTTTAACGAAGTTCGAGCGAATACATAATTAGCAAAAAAGAAAGTTGAAATAAAGTGATTAAACAAAAATTATTACAAATATCGTAAATAACAGTTCACAAATGCATATATAGAGATATTTTTTGAAGGGGGGAAATGGTCTTCACAATTTGAAATCGATCGAACACACTGTGCTCGAATGCTCGTGTAAACGCGCGCCATCTATCGTAGGATAAATGTACTTTGCCAAAAACCTTCGCGGGAGTGTATTAAAAAACTTTCCGAAGTTTTATGGCAATCGTACTATGCCACAAACCTTCGCCGGAGTATATTAAACAACTTCCCAAAGTTTCATTTTAATCGGATAAACGGTGTGGTAATGCATGAAGGACAGACAGACACACACACACAGACATACATTCATTTTTATATATATAGATTTTAAAACTCAAGGATTTAGATGAAAAAAACGCTAGAAAATTATTGTACCAGTCTCCAGTCAATACTTTCAGTCGCAAATGAATCAATTATAAATGCAAATGATCTTCAAGAAGAATTGCGTGATATATCCTGAATGCTAGCATTGAATGAAACCTTTGGATGTTTTAAATAATTTGTGCCAAAATAACTTAATTACTTTGTATCCGAATACTGTTGTAGCCCTGTCTCTGTAGCTAGTGGAGAAAGAAGTTTTTCCAAATTAATATTAATAAAACCCTACTTAAGAAGTTCAATAAACCAAACAAAACTTAGAAATCTATCATTTATTTCTATTGAATCTACATTGGCTGCCACTCTAAACTACACATCCCTAATTAACGAATTTGCTAAAGTTAAAGTTAGAAGAGTAAAACCGTAGTAGATTGTTGTAGTTGATAGTTGATATCACTATTTTATAGCAGTTTATATTTTCAAAATAAAAATAGTATTCGTACATTTTGTGCAGTCTTTTTTTTTTTATTCACAATCGAAGGTTATCTTCGATTGTGAGTAAAAAAAAGACTGCACAAAATGTACGAAGTAAAGAAAAAAAATTTAAGGGGCGGCATTTCGAAGACTTGCATCATACTGAGAAAATCTACCGCACGGCCCTGGTTCAAACATTCCCATATTCACATCTTAAGTGAAAACTTAATTTGCTATTTGATACAGCTTTTTTCAGACTTTCGTTTGACATTCTGATGACTCTGCGTTCCATATTTCTGTACAAGACTTTGAAAGGCTATATTATTCAACATTATTACATAGACTACTTTATTTATTCATTTCTACAAGTAGGCTAACTAGAAAAGTCTCGAAGGACAGTTGATATCTACCCAAAATTAACAAATATACGTAAAAACAAAGAAAAGTACAGTTCATAACATTAAAAATACATTACATTATACTGTATATTAAAACAAAAAGTATAAAGTTCTTCGAAAGAATTTGTTATCGAAGAACTGCTTTTCTTTGATACAGTAGGTTTTGTTAATCTCTTCTTATATAACTTTTTGTTATATTTATTGGGTTAAAACAGAAAGTTTTTGAGTATTTTTAACAGGTCTGGTTACTTAATGTAGATGTATGATTGAATTATAAGTTATAAAATTTAACATATTATTGCAAATTTGAGATTAAACGAGTTAAACGCGTTAGTAACGAATCGTTCGAAAAGTAGTAGTCTCGCTCAGTGCGCATGCTCTGCAGTGATGACGTTTCGAACGAAACTCTAACGAAGTTCACTAAGGCACAGCCTACAATAAGAACAGCCTAGTCAAATGGGGGAAATCCTATTGAGGTGTTGTGTCCAAGCGAAAATATTTTCTCACGCTAGATGGAGCCACACAACGGACCATAACAACACACTGATTAAGTTATCCTAGCTATATGCTGTCATATATTCGTAAAACAAAACAGAAATTCAAACTTAGGATATAGCAAGTTATTGATTTTTTTAATTAAGATTTTTTCCGGATTTCTGCAGAACTATCTAAAACAATAGACATATCAATAATTATCTAGACGGTTAAATGCAATAATTAATAGGGTAGATGTACTGTACCTATTCTGGCCACATTAAGACAATTTTCAACTTTAAAAATATTTTANATTTTCATAATTAAGATAAATATCTTCATTAAAATTTTCTTAAGTGATACATATTAATATAAATTAAACAATGTTTTCTTTGTCATCACTAAAAGCATTATTAACCAAGAGTGTTTTCTTTTTGGCAAGTTATCCTTATCCTCTGAGCATTTTTCTGCATTATCTTCAGATCTATGCTTTACCTTTTGCAAAATGTATGTAATTTTAGATTGCTTGCTTCTAGTTAAAAAATCTTTATAAATTTCCTTATATGGTGCTGAGCACTTAAGAAGAATAAAGCAAGTATGGAATAAGGAAAAAACATCTGGCAACATCAGAAGCAGAAGCGTCGAGATCTGGCAATATTGAAACAAGTTTCGAGAAGGACCACGTGTATTGACAGAAGGCGAGAAAAGAAAATTTACATACTTAAGTACTAATAGTTCATGAAAATTATTATTTTCGTGAACTATTATTACTTAAGTATGTACAAATTTATTACATTTTATGTTGTACGAGAGTTTTACCCAATTCTCGAACTGTGTCAGAGTGAATCCTTGCTATAACAGTACAGTGTTATACGGGGATGGTACCAATTCTCGAACCGTGTTAGAGTGAATCCGTGCTATAGAAGTGCCGTGTTATACGGGGGGTTACCTGTATATACAAAGTAGGTTTTCCAAATGCATGTGCTAAAATATTGACAAATTACTTAGTTTGTCTGTTTTTACTTATGTACTGTACATATGACGTACGGACCGGAAATTTTATTTGTTAAATCGATGTTTTACTGTAATTTATTTACCATACATATGTATTTGTGTACAAATGACTTAAAAGTCATTTCTATTAACATATTTGCTTTGGAACGGAACTTAAATACGTAAATGAACTTACTTAGGTAATTCTTCTTTATTATTTGAAGTTTCTTTCTCTTCGTTTTTCTTTCCTTTTGCTTTATCTCGCAATAATCTCAATCTCTCCTTCCTCTTCAGAGCTTCTTCTTCTAAATTACCGATATTTGATTCAAGCGCCATATCTTCTCCGATATTTCACTCTTCTAAAATGTTATTTATCTGAAGACTAATTCAATTATTGATTTGATTGTACTGTATTACATTTCAAGCTTCCCAACAAATCGTAAAAAATATTAAAACACTTCGTTAAACAGCATCGCCCTCTCGACAAATGAAACAGAACGAAAAAGCGATACCAGCACCACCAAACGGTGAAGTATGGATCAATGATCCATAATGTCTTTTTCCTAATTCGGGTTTTTTTTTTTTTAAACAAGAAAAAGGACAACCCTAAATCTTAGCTCACAAATAGTAAAAATGCATTTGAATTATAAATTGATCTATATCAAAATTATCAAACGAATTGTATCGTCGTTTGATAATTTTGATATAAGGCGGATCCAGAGGGGATGCGGAGGTTGCGTATGCACACCGTAAAATTCTAAGTAGAAAAGAGTTTATTTTAATAGTACAATTACAAAGCTAAATTTACAATTATGTTATGCGATAATGCGAGTACCGGTTTTAATTCCATTGTACATTTCAAACTGATTGATAATTTCCCTACCAGGTGGTAACCCAAACTTGCCGATCCCCGACTGGAATATTGGGACTTATCTTGTCGACAGGACTTGTATTATCGCCTAAAGGTGCGCGAACACGGGCTGACTGATAGCCCGGCCAACTCATCACTGATGACGGTAACTGCCAATCAACCATTGGCCCCACCAACATACAACTTGCACACAATTTAACTGTTTTTTGATTAAACCAGAACCCGATCCGATTTTAAAGGCCACGGGTTATTGCTCTGGTGTCTAAATAAAAGCATCAACGAAATACAAAAAAGAATTTGCTGCTTTGTATACAATTTAGAAAGAGACTTTGCTTTTCTTTGATTAGATTTCTATGATAAAATAATTGCATATGTTTGCGAACAAAGCAACTGTGATACGAAAAGGAAATAACCAGAGTTGCAAATCTGACATTATAAAAGTAGCACAAGTTTTAATAATTATTCTTCTTTGTATATTTGAATTAAAATTCCGGATAGTTTAAAAATTTATTAAAGTAAACAAGCTTAAAATTATTTGTGTAAGATTTGCGTTTTCTTGTTTTGATACTGAAAATAATCGATTTTGGATATCGAAATTCACATAGAAGCGCACCCCCTAAATGAAATTCCTAGATCTACCCCTGGATATGGATCAATTTCTAATCAAATTTCTGTCCATTTCCAAATTTTCAAGGAGGACTTTGCCTGTGTCAATAATACAGGATTATATACTGTATATACAGTAAAACTGCTGTATCCGCAGTTCAAAAGTACCATATAGGTGCCATTTGTAAACTCATCAAACCTCGTTTTTATCGCGAAAATCGTAAACTTTTGTTTATGGTGCGTAATTTTGTTTAGTTATGTTTGATTTATTGAGTCAAATAGTGTTTTTTCGTTCGACCGAATTTAAAATGTTTTTATTCAAGTAAGTTTTTTTAATTAAATAACTTCTAAAGTGGGTTCTAAGCCTAAGAGTATGACTATGCATACGCGAGCGAGCAAGAATATGCGGCGAGAAGAGGCGAGACGCGATAAATGTCAAACCTAGTCAAATACTCTATGTGCGAGAACCAGAAATTCGCTCACGCCAACGAGATTTCTCGCTTTTCGCTTGTGCATGTTTTTCTTTGCGAGAACTATATCGCTTGCAACCTCTCGGTCTATACTTAATTCGCGTCTGCATTAGTCGCACCCTTACCGTAGAAGTTCGCGCATGAATAAAAGGAAAGATTGTTGAGCATTTACAACTGCAAGTTATTAATGTTTGAAAAATATTCTAAAACACTCAGATAGGAGATTTTAATCAACACAATAACACCTTAAATCACTGAGAAAGTTTGAAAAATAGCTGACAAAATATCAATGGCGTGCCGTCCTTGGAAGCGGTGGAAAGCGCCACTTCCCTTGTATTTTCTAAAATATGAAAAGAATCGCACAATATGTATTTATATTTAAACGTATCTTATTGCAAATTTCTATGCTACATGTGGAAAAAATGATAAGATTGCTATTGCATATTCGAATATAAATTCGTATACGGATATTCCCAATGGAAGCGCCGTATTGTCGAATACGGGGCAGCTTCCATGACGAAAATATTTGAAAGGTGTAAAACAGCCAGATTACAGGCATTAGCGCTACGCTTTATAGAGCACCAACCTCACGGTGTAAGCTACACCTCCAATGATTCTATCCAGGACTGGTTCTGCCTGTTAGCCGCGGTTCACATAATGGGCGCCCTCGCCCATTATGTGAACCGCGAGTAGATTTATAACTTAACCAGTGGCATGCCGTCTTTGGAAGCGGTGGAAGCGTCGCTTCCCTTGTATTTTCTAAAATATAAATACATATTTTGCGATTATTTTCATATTTTAACGTACTTTAAATTAATTAAAATTAATATTTATGTGTCCTGTCCATGTCATTCTTTAAACCTAGTTGTGAATGATGCAGTCTTCTTCTACAGAAACAATATTTTTTTCTATTGTACAAAAACATTACACTTTTTTTTCTGGTTCTACAAAGCATTGGAAAGTGCTGAAAAATATGTTTCACAATTAACTAAAACCATTGAGTGCTAATAGGTGGTCAAGCATAGATTTCAACTTTGCGAAATCTATGATGCATTATTCCAAATAATAGAAGACGTCAACAGAGATACAAAAATTAAAGTTAAAGCAAGAAGGTATAGCAAAAAATATTAAAAATTACAAGTTTATATGCGGTGTAATTCTTTGGCATGATATTTTATTTAAAATAAATCCAGTCTCGAAGCTATTGCAATTTGTAACTATAAAGGGGCCGTTCATAAATTACGTAAGGGCGATTTCGGTCATTCTAGACCCCCACCCACTCCTGTGTAAGAAAAAGTAATATTTTATTTGATCCCCCCTCCCCTTCCCTATCTTACGTAATATTTAGGCATGATTTTTTAGAAAGATTTTAACAAAAAAAACTTTTTTTATGAAACTCTAAAAACATTAGGTCCAAAATATATAATTATTAATTAGTTAATTAATATTTACTATTATTTATAAAAGACTTTGTGAACAAATTTTAAAATATGAAAATATAAAAATTTAATGAATTTGAATGAAGTTTATTTTAAGAATTTTATTTTTTAATTATTAACAATCTTTTTATTATTATTGTTATAATATTCATTTTTATAATAATTTTAATTTTCACTTGTCCATGGATTTTTCAGCCAATTTTCAAGTGATTCAATCACAGGCAAAGAGTCTGATTCAGAAACTTCATCGTTTTTTAATTCAAGAAATTCTGTTCTCTCAACATCATCTTCACACATCCATTCAGCATCTTCCGCTAACGTACAATCGTCTGTTATTACACAAAGTAGTTCTTTTTTTCGACGTGCTTCAATACGAACAGGTTTCATTTTGGAAAAACATACTTTATGATTAGTCAGTTTCTTGTGCTCGCTAATTTTTTTCTTTGAAGCAAAATACATATGACATGTAAAGCAAGTTCTTTCTTTTATTTGTGACTGTATGGTAGGGCAAAAGTAATCATATGGCAAATTATTCTGATTTCCGGTTTGCGATAAAACAAACGATTCAAGGTTTAATCTTTGGAATAAATGCATGAATCTTGCATCTTCATCAGCATGATTCATTGTCTGAGGCACCTTAAGTAGCCCTGTTATTTCATCATGAGTAATTTGGCAAGGAGCAGGAAGAAATCCAGCAGTCAAAATCGTACGAATATTACTTCTAATCAAGCCACAACACTGAACATCATCGCACTTAGTTATCTTTAGAAACAAAAAAAAAATGGCATTATTTAAAATTCTTTAATATATTAATATTTTGAGACTAAATTCAATTTACCTGTAGAAGATATTGAGATTCGCGTACGTGCTTAATATACCAATCATGGTTCAATTCGTCAAAACTGTCTGTACTATCTGCAGGCTTAATGAATTCGGCTATCACGGCATGACCATCTATAACCATTTCACTCCAAATACTAGCGAGAGTGTTTCCCGCAGCTTCGAAATTTTTAAGCTCCAAGTTTTTGTCAACAGTCTTTCCAGAACTATCTAAGTGATTGCCAAAGTAATCGTGTTTTAGAATTACACCTGAAAGCTGGCT